>NW_026608239.1:0-80397 GCF_029499605.1 Hyla sarda
GCCAGCTAGCCAGCCCTGTGGGCCTTGCTGCTGCTGCAGCCAAAAAACAAAAGGTGGTGCTGCTGCTGCTTCTGCTGCTTCTGCTTCTGCTTGTGTCTGGCCCCTGTTGGAGCGTCCAGGCACAGGACTTCTGCTGCTGCTGACTAAATGGCCTCCTTAATTGGATCATTTGAGTAGCCAGCACACCTGTGCAGGTAGGGCATGACATGATAGGCAGCTGCCTTGATAGCGGGTGGGTGCTGAATGTTCCTAATTGACAAAATAAGATTAATGCTTATGAAGAAATATAAAATCTCATCCCTTCCCCAATATCGCGCCACACCCCTACCCCTTAATTCCCTGGTTGAACTTGATGGACATATGTCTTTTTTCGACCGTACTAACTATGTAACTATGTAACATAACATGGGGGGGGGGGGGTCTCCTGGCTGTTCACACAGGTGTGTCATTGCTGTACATTGACCATGCATTGCTTCTGTGGTATTGCAAAGGCAAAGACAAATGCTTCCAGCCATCCATTGCACTAATGGATTGGTCATCAGCTGGCTGTCTATGTCCCGCATCAATATAGACCAAAGTACAGAGGGTTAGGCTATGCTATTGTGCACCTACCTGATGCATCAGAAGGTGCGAGGCCCTTGCTAAATTCTGTGCACAGACTTTGAGATCTATGCTTTAGACTGTATCTAAACCTGCTCCAACATGGACTGACATTCTGGCCTACTTTCAGCCGATGCGACTTGTCTGTCGCTGAACAGTCGCTTTTTATGTATTCAGCACCTATGTATAATGTTGTAAAAATGCTCTAGAAGCTAAAGTCGCAGAAATGTCACACATATTTGGCCTGCAACTTTCTGTGCGACAAATTCAGACAGGAAAAATCAGTATAAATCCTTAGAAAATTATCCCCCAGTGTCTCCATCTGCTGGCGGTATTGAATAAGCATTGCTGCACTGATGGGGTATGCATTAGACGAAAAAAAAGAAGAAAAAGAAGAATAATACGCCCAGAAAAGAGGCGAAAAGGAGAAAAACGTAAAAAAACGTGAAAAAAAAGTAAGAGGAAGAGAAGGGAAAAAAAGGTGGAAATGGGTTTAAAAGTGATTTCGGCGGAGAAATATATATATATATATATATATATATATATATATATATATATATATATATATATATATGCGCACACACACACATAGATATAAACGTATTCTCCGTTGAGATATTGCAGCCGCTGCTGTGTCCAGGCCCAGGAGCCTTAGCACTGTGCTGTGATGTCACTCAATACCACTGACATCACTAGGTGTAAACAACATCTCTCCTTTGCTGTGTATGTGACTATGGAGCTGTTTGGTGATGTCGTCTATTACGGCCTTCATAGAAGCAACAGGAGATTGTTGCATCCATCTTGAACCCTCAGAACTACAGTGCTATGATGTCACTCACTTCCACAGGCCTTGCAGAGTGTAAACAACAACAACCCAGCTTTGTTGTGTATGTAACCATAGGGATTTGTGATGTCACCTAGAACCTTCACAGCAGCGACAGCTTTATGAGGAGCATCAGCACTGCTCTGCCTGAGCAGAACCATCACCGCCATAGGTTGTCAAATAACCCGGATTTAACCCACACAGGTAAGTCCAATGGGGTGCAGGCATGTCCTCTATGCTTACAGCTTCCCGTGGGTGTTGGTTTGATACCGTTTGGGGACAGCCAAGGAGGCATCTGCAGGCAACAAAGGTAGGTGTGTGCTTGTGTGTGTGTTTCCTATGCAGATCCTAAGCCCAGTGTCACATGCAAGTAGGAGGAGTAAGAAGGGTTCCTGGCAAATCCGGGTTATGGATTGCATTTAAAAAGGCCCCGTGGGAGTGCAATGGGCCCCTGTCTTGCTGCTTAGCAATAATGGTATGGGTTTAGGTTCTGCTGTGTGTACTGGTGGTTGACTGCCCCCCAGCCCAGAGTGTGCATGGAAAATTGTCTGGCAGCCTCCCTGACAGCAAGCAGTGATAGTGCCCATGAAGGGGACCTTGTTGGGCCCGCCCCTTTCACGGTTATCGCTTCTCGGCCTTTTGGCTAAGATCAAGTGTAGTATCTGTTCTTATCAGTTTAATATCTGATACGTCCCCTATCTGGGGACCATATATTAAATGGATTTTTGAGAACGGGGGCCGATTTCGAAGCTTGCTTCCGTCGCCCTATGCATTGACCCGATATGGCAGTATCTTCGGGTACAGTGCACCACCCCCTTACAGGGTTAAAAAGAAAGATTCCTACTTTCATTGCTACCTGCTTGCTGGCTAGCCAGCTAGCCAGCCCTGTGGGCCTTGCTGCTGCTGCAGCCAAAAAACAAAAGGTGGTGCTGCTGCTGCTTCTGCTGCTTCTGCTTCTGCTTGTGTCTGGCCCCTGTTGGAGCGTCCAGGCACAGGACTTCTGCTGCTGCTGACTAAATGGCCTCCTTAATTGGATCATTTGAGTAGCCAGCACACCTGTGCAGGTAGGGCATGACATGATAGGCAGCTGCCTTGATAGCGGGTGGGTGCTGAATGTTCCTAATTGACAAAATAAGATTAATGCTTATGAAGAAATATAAAATCTCATCCCTTCCCCAATATCGCGCCACACCCCTACCCCTTAATTCCCTGGTTGAACTTGATGGACATATGTCTTTTTTCGACCGTACTAACTATGTAACTATGTAACATAACATGGGGGGGGGGTCTCCTGGCTGTTCACACAGGTGTGTCATTGCTGTACATTGACCATGCATTGCTTCTGTGGTATTGCAAAGGCAAAGACAAATGCTTCAGCCATCCATTGCACTAATGGATTGGTCATCAGCTGGCTGTCTATGTCCCGCATCAATATAGACCAAAGTACAGAGGGTTAGGCTATGCTATTGTGCACCTACCTGATGCATCAGAAGGTGCGAGGCCCTTGCTAAATTCTGTGCACAGACTTTGAGATCTATGCTTTAGACTGTATCTAAACCTGCTCCAACATGGACTGACATTCTGGCCTACTTTCAGCCGATGCGACTTGTCTGTCGCTGAACAGTCGCTTTTTATGTATTCAGCACCTATGTATAATGTTGTAAAAATGCTCTAGAAGCTAAAGTCGCAGAAATGTCACACATATTTGGCCTGCAACTTTCTGTGCGACAAATTCAGACAGGAAAAATCAGTATAAATCCTTAGAAAATTATCCCCCAGTGTCTCCATCTGCTGGCGGTATTGAATAAGCATTGCTGCACTGATGGGGTATGCATTAGACGAAAAAAAAGAAGAAAAAGAAGAATAATACGCCCAGAAAAGAGGCGAAAAGGAGAAAAACGTAAAAAAACGTGAAAAAAAAGTAAGAGGAAGAGAAGGGAAAAAAAGGTGGAAATGGGTTTAAAAGTGATTTCGGCGGAGAAATATATATATATATATATATATATATATATATATATATATATATATGCGCACACACACACATAGATATAAACGTATTCTCCGTTGAGATATTGCAGCCGCTGCTGTGTCCAGGCCCAGGAGCCTTAGCACTGTGCTGTGATGTCACTCAATACCACTGACATCACTAGGTGTAAACAACATCTCTCCTTTGCTGTGTATGTGACTATGGAGCTGTTTGGTGATGTCGTCTATTACGGCCTTCATAGAAGCAACAGGAGATTGTTGCATCCATCTTGAACCCTCAGAACTACAGTGCTATGATGTCACTCACTTCCACAGGGCCTTGCAGAGTGTAAACAACAACAACCCAGCTTTGTTGTGTATGTAACCATAGGGATTTGTGATGTCACCTAGAACCTTCACAGCAGCGACAGCTTTATGAGGAGCATCAGCACTGCTCTGCCTGAGCAGAACCATCACCGCCATAGGTTGTCAAATAACCCGGATTTAACCCACACAGGTAAGTCCAATGGGGTGCAGGCATGTCCTCTATGCTTACAGCTTCCCGTGGGTGTTGGTTTGATACCGTTTGGGGACAGCCAAGGAGGCATCTGCAGGCAACAAAGGTAGGTGTGTGCTTGTGTGTGTGTTTCCTATGCAGATCCTAAGCCCAGTGTCACATGCAAGTAGGAGGAGTAAGAAGGGTTCCTGGCAAATCCGGGTTATGGATTGCATTTAAAAAGGCCCCGTGGGAGTGCAATGGGCCCCTGTCTTGCTGCTTAGCAATAATGGTATGGGTTTAGGTTCTGCTGTGTGTACTGGTGGTTGACTGCCCCCCAGCCCAGAGTGTGCATGGAAAATTGTCTGGCAGCCTCCCTGACAGCAAGCAGTGATAGTGCCCATGAAGGGGACCTTGTTGGGCCCGCCCCTTTCACGGTTATCGCTTCTCGGCCTTTTGGCTAAGATCAAGTGTAGTATCTGTTCTTATCAGTTTAATATCTGATACGTCCCCTATCTGGGGACCATATATTAAATGGATTTTTGAGAACGGGGGCCGATTTCGAAGCTTGCTTCCGTCGCCCTATGCATTGACCCGATATGGCAGTATCTTCGGGTACAGTGCACCACCCCCTTACAGGGTTAAAAAGAAAGATTCCTACTTTCATTGCTACCTGCTTGCTGGCTAGCCAGCTAGCCAGCCCTGTGGGCCTTGCTGCTGCTGCAGCCAAAAAACAAAAGGTGGTGCTGCTGCTGCTTCTGCTGCTTCTGCTTCTGCTTGTGTCTGGCCCCTGTTGGAGCGTCCAGGCACAGGACTTCTGCTGCTGCTGACTAAATGGCCTCCTTAATTGGATCATTTGAGTAGCCAGCACACCTGTGCAGGTAGGCATGACATGATAGGCAGCTGCCTTGATAGCGGGTGGGTGCTGAATGTTCCTAATTGACAAAATAAGATTAATGCTTATGAAGAAATATAAAATCTCATCCCTTCCCCAATATCGCGCCACACCCCTACCCTTAATTCCCTGGTTGAACTTGATGGACATATGTCTTTTTTCGACCGTACTAACTATGTAACTATGTAACATAACATGGGGGGGGGGGTCTCCTGGCTGTTCACACAGGTGTGTCATTGCTGTACATTGACCATGCATTGCTTCTGTGGTATTGCAAAGGCAAAGACAAATGCTTCCAGCCATCCATTGCACTAATGGATTGGTCATCAGCTGGCTGTCTATGTCCGCATCAATATAGACCAAAGTACAGAGGGTTAGGCTATGCTATTGTGCACCTACCTGATGCATCAGAAGGTGCGAGGCCCTTGCTAAATTCTGTGCACAGACTTTGAGATCTATGCTTTAGACTGTATCTAAACCTGCTCCAACATGGACTGACATTCTGGCCTACTTTCAGCCAATGCGACTTGTCTGTCGCTGAACAGTCGCTTTTTATGTATTCAGCACCTATGTATAATGTTGTAAAAATGCTCTAGAAGCTAAAGTCGCAGAAATGTCACACATATTTGGCCTGCAACTTTCTGTGCGACAAATTCAGACAGGAAAAATCAGTATAAATCCTTAGAAAATTATCCCCCAGTGTCTCCATCTGCTGGCGGTATTGAATAAGCATTGCTGCACTGATGGGGTATGCATTAGACGAAAAAAAAGAAGAAAAAGAAGAATAATACGCCCAGAAAAGAGGCGAAAAGGAGAAAAACGTAAAAAAACGTGAAAAAAAAGTAAGAGGAAGAGAAGGGAAAAAAAGGTGGAAATGGGTTTAAAAGTGATTTCGGCGGAGAAATATATATATATATATATATATATATATATATATATATATATATATATATGCGCACACACACACATAGATATAAACGTATTCTCCGTTGAGATATTGCAGCCGCTGCTGTGTCCAGGCCCAGGAGCCTTAGCACTGTGCTGTGATGTCACTCAATACCACTGACATCACTAGGTGTAAACAACATCTCTCCTTTGCTGTGTATGTGACTATGGAGCTGTTTGGTGATGTCGTCTATTACGGCCTTCATAGAAGCAACAGGAGATTGTTGCATCCATCTTGAACCCTCAGAACTACAGTGCTATGATGTCACTCACTTCCACAGGCCTTGCAGAGTGTAAACAACAACAACCCAGCTTTGTTGTGTATGTAACCATAGGGATTTGTGATGTCACCTAGAACCTTCACAGCAGCGACAGCTTTATGAGGAGCATCAGCACTGCTCTGCCTGAGCAGAACCATCACCGCCATAGGTTGTCAAATAACCCGGATTTAACCCACACAGGTAAGTCCAATGGGGTGCAGGCATGTCCTCTATGCTTACAGCTTCCCGTGGGTGTTGGTTTGATACCGTTTGGGGACAGCCAAGGAGGCATCTGCAGGCAACAAAGGTAGGTGTGTGCTTGTGTGTGTGTTTCCTATGCAGATCCTAAGCCCAGTGTCACATGCAAGTAGGAGGAGTAAGAAGGGTTCCTGGCAAATCCGGGTTATGGATTGCATTTAAAAAGGCCCCGTGGGAGTGCAATGGGCCCCTGTCTTGCTGCTTAGCAATAATGGTATGGGTTTAGGTTCTGCTGTGTGTACTGGTGGTTGACTGCCCCCCAGCCCAGAGTGTGCATGGAAAATTGTCTGGCAGCCTCCCTGACAGCAAGCAGTGATAGTGCCCATGAAGGGGACCTTGTTGGGCCCGCCCCTTTCACGGTTATCGCTTCTCGGCCTTTTGGCTAAGATCAAGTGTAGTATCTGTTCTTATCAGTTTTTCATGCCGGTGTACCGTAACGCCGGTGTGGGGATGGGTGCTGCATGGAGGATGCAGGTGTACCAGGGCTTTCCGGGGCTGGTTCTGAGGAATCAGCTCGACGGCTGCCCCGATGTGACCTGTTCCCTCCGGGTCTCGCCATGAGGCTGAGAGGGTCTAGAGCCGAGGTACTTTTGTGCCTCGGGGAGTGGTGACCCCGAGGTGCCGAAACTCACTGGGAGAATAGGCTCACTGAGTTGAAGCACGGGCACCATAATCTCTTCACCTTGTGGCACTCACCTCTTGGTTCCCGGCCTTCTGGCTAGGATCAGAGAAATTTTTATAGATCCGGCCGGATGTCCGGGCAGTATATCTGCACACATTCACTTATTTATTTATTTTTTGTCTCACTGTGTCACTTTTTGCGTGTTGTGTGTTCACAGGATTTGTCAGGATGCGGTAGCCCTTCTGGGTGTCCCTCCTGGCGGTCTAGGGGAGGTGTGTGTGGCCATTAGGTTCCGCACCTCCCTGCAAACACCCCGGGTACTCCTGCTTTGGCAGGGTACCTACCGTAATCGGCTCTGCGGGCAGATACCTTGGCTAACGCCAAGGGGGATGCCGGGAGCATTTGTGGTCCCCTAGTAGCTTCGGCGAAAAGGGACATCGAACCTGGAACCTCGCAGGTACCTTTTGGTCCGGAGGCGAAGGGTAAGGTTTGTTGGGGGGCCTCTCTCCTATCGGAGAAGGGCTTGCGATAGACCGCATCCTTTGTGCACGTTTTTTTAGTGTAACACGTTTGCACTTTTTCTTGCACTTTGGGTGAATCGAAAGCACGTTCCTCGGCTTTAGATAAAAAAAAAAAAAAAAAAAAAAAAAATCTGTTCTTATCAGTTTAATATCTGATACGTCCCCTATCTGGGGACCATATATTAAATGGATTTTTGAGAACGGGGGCCGATTTCGAAGCTTGCTTCCGTCGCCCTATGCATTGACCCGATATGGCAGTATCTTCGGGTACAGTGCACCACCCCCTTACAGGGTTAAAAAGAAAGATTCCTACTTTCATTGCTACCTGCTTGCTGGCTAGCCAGCTAGCCAGCCCTGTGGGCCTTGCTGCTGCTGCAGCCAAAAAACAAAAGGTGGTGCTGCTGCTGCTTCTGCTGCTTCTGCTTCTGCTTGTGTCTGGCCCCTGTTGGAGCGTCCAGGCACAGGACTTCTGCTGCTGCTGACTAAATGGCCTCCTTAATTGGATCATTTGAGTAGCCAGCACACCTGTGCAGGTAGGGCATGACATGATAGGCAGCTGCCTTGATAGCGGGTGGGTGCTGAATGTTCCTAATTGACAAAATAAGATTAATGCTTATGAAGAAATATAAAATCTCATCCCTTCCCCAATATCGCGCCACACCCCTACCCCTTAATTCCCTGGTTGAACTTGATGGACATATGTCTTTTTTCGACCGTACTAACTATGTAACTATGTAACATAACATGGGGGGGGGGGGTCTCCTGGCTGTTCACACAGGTGTGTCATTGCTGTACATTGACCATGCATTGCTTCTGTGGTATTGCAAAGGCAAAGACAAATGCTTCCAGCCATCCATTGCACTAATGGATTGGTCATCAGCTGGCTGTCTATGTCCCGCATCAATATAGACCAAAGTACAGAGGGTTAGGCTATGCTATTGTGCACCTACCTGATGCATCAGAAGGTGCGAGGCCCTTGCTAAATTCTGTGCACAGACTTTGAGATCTATGCTTTAGACTGTATCTAAACCTGCTCCAACATGGACTGACATTCTGGCCTACTTTCAGCCGATGCGACTTGTCTGTCGCTGAACAGTCGCTTTTTATGTATTCAGCACCTATGTATAATGTTGTAAAAATGCTCTAGAAGCTAAAGTCGCAGAAATGTCACACATATTTGGCCTGCAACTTTCTGTGCGACAAATTCAGACAGGAAAAATCAGTATAAATCCTTAGAAAATTATCCCCCAGTGTCTCCATCTGCTGGCGGTATTGAATAAGCATTGCTGCACTGATGGGGTATGCATTAGACGAAAAAAAAGAAGAAAAAGAAGAATAATACGCCCAGAAAAGAGGCGAAAAGGAGAAAAACGTAAAAAAACGTGAAAAAAAAGTAAGAGGAAGAGAAGGGAAAAAAAGGTGGAAATGGGTTTAAAAGTGATTTCGGCGGAGAAATATATATATATATATATATATATATATATATATATATATATATATATGCGCACACACACACATAGATATAAACGTATTCTCCGTTGAGATATTGCAGCCGCTGCTGTGTCCAGGCCCAGGAGCCTTAGCACTGTGCTGTGATGTCACTCAATACCACTGACATCACTAGGTGTAAACAACATCTCTCCTTTGCTGTGTATGTGACTATGGAGCTGTTTGGTGATGTCGTCTATTACGGCCTTCATAGAAGCAACAGGAGATTGTTGCATCCATCTTGAACCCTCAGAACTACAGTGCTATGATGTCACTCACTTCCACAGGCCTTGCAGAGTGTAAACAACAACAACCCAGCTTTGTTGTGTATGTAACCATAGGGATTTGTGATGTCACCTAGAACCTTCACAGCAGCGACAGCTTTATGAGGAGCATCAGCACTGCTCTGCCTGAGCAGAACCATCACCGCCATAGGTTGTCAAATAACCCGGATTTAACCCACACAGGTAAGTCCAATGGGGTGCAGGCATGTCCTCTATGCTTACAGCTTCCCGTGGGTGTTGGTTTGATACCGTTTGGGGACAGCCAAGGAGGCATCTGCAGGCAACAAAGGTAGGTGTGTGCTTGTGTGTGTGTTTCCTATGCAGATCCTAAGCCCAGTGTCACATGCAAGTAGGAGGAGTAAGAAGGGTTCCTGGCAAATCCGGGTTATGGATTGCATTTAAAAAGGCCCCGTGGGAGTGCAATGGGCCCCTGTCTTGCTGCTTAGCAATAATGGTATGGGTTTAGGTTCTGCTGTGTGTACTGGTGGTTGACTGCCCCCCAGCCCAGAGTGTGCATGGAAAATTGTCTGGCAGCCTCCCTGACAGCAAGCAGTGATAGTGCCCATGAAGGGGACCTTGTTGGGCCCGCCCCTTTCACGGTTATCGCTTCTCGGCCTTTTGGCTAAGATCAAGTGTAGTATCTGTTCTTATCAGTTTAATATCTGATACGTCCCCTATCTGGGGACCATATATTAAATGGATTTTTGAGAACGGGGGCCGATTTCGAAGCTTGCTTCCGTCGCCCTATGCATTGACCCGATATGGCAGTATCTTCGGGTACAGTGCACCACCCCCTTACAGGGTTAAAAAGAAAGATTCCTACTTTCATTGCTACCTGCTTGCTGGCTAGCCAGCTAGCCAGCCCTGTGGGCCTTGCTGCTGCTGCAGCCAAAAAACAAAAGGTGGTGCTGCTGCTGCTTCTGCTGCTTCTGCTTCTGCTTGTGTCTGGCCCCTGTTGGAGCGTCCAGGCACAGGACTTCTGCTGCTGCTGACTAAATGGCCTCCTTAATTGGATCATTTGAGTAGCCAGCACACCTGTGCAGGTAGGGCATGACATGATAGGCAGCTGCCTTGATAGCGGGTGGGTGCTGAATGTTCCTAATTGACAAAATAAGATTAATGCTTATGAAGAAATATAAAATCTCATCCCTTCCCCAATATCGCGCCACACCCCTACCCCTTAATTCCCTGGTTGAACTTGATGGACATATGTCTTTTTTCGACCGTACTAACTATGTAACTATGTAACATAACATGGGGGGGGGGGGGGTCTCCTGGCTGTTCACACAGGTGTGTCATTGCTGTACATTGACCATGCATTGCTTCTGTGGTATTGCAAAGGCAAAGACAAATGCTTCCAGCCATCCATTGCACTAATGGATTGGTCATCAGCTGGCTGTCTATGTCCCGCATCAATATAGACCAAAGTACAGAGGGTTAGGCTATGCTATTGTGCACCTACCTGATGCATCAGAAGGTGCGAGGCCCTTGCTAAATTCTGTGCACAGACTTTGAGATCTATGCTTTAGACTGTATCTAAACCTGCTCCAACATGGACTGACATTCTGGCCTACTTTCAGCCGATGCGACTTGTCTGTCGCTGAACAGTCGCTTTTTATGTATTCAGCACCTATGTATAATGTTGTAAAAATGCTCTAGAAGCTAAAGTCGCAGAAATGTCACACATATTTGGCCTGCAACTTTCTGTGCGACAAATTCAGACAGGAAAAATCAGTATAAATCCTTAGAAAATTATCCCCCAGTGTCTCCATCTGCTGGCGGTATTGAATAAGCATTGCTGCACTGATGGGGTATGCATTAGACGAAAAAAAAGAAGAAAAAGAAGAATAATACGCCCAGAAAAGAGGCGAAAAGGAGAAAAACGTAAAAAAACGTGAAAAAAAAGTAAGAGGAAGAGAAGGGAAAAAAAGGTGGAAATGGGTTTAAAAGTGATTTCGGCGGAGAAATATATATATATATATATATATATATATATATATATATATATATATATATATATATATATGCGCACACACACACATAGATATAAACGTATTCTCCGTTGAGATATTGCAGCCGCTGCTGTGTCCAGGCCCAGGAGCCTTAGCACTGTGCTGTGATGTCACTCAATACCACTGACATCACTAGGTGTAAACAACATCTCTCCTTTGCTGTGTATGTGACTATGGAGCTGTTTGGTGATGTCGTCTATTACGGCCTTCATAGAAGCAACAGGAGATTGTTGCATCCATCTTGAACCCTCAGAACTACAGTGCTATGATGTCACTCACTTCCACAGGCCTTGCAGAGTGTAAACAACAACAACCCAGCTTTGTTGTGTATGTAACCATAGGGATTTGTGATGTCACCTAGAACCTTCACAGCAGCGACAGCTTTATGAGGAGCATCAGCACTGCTCTGCCTGAGCAGAACCATCACCGCCATAGGTTGTCAAATAACCCGGATTTAACCCACACAGGTAAGTCCAATGGGGTGCAGGCATGTCCTCTATGCTTACAGCTTCCCGTGGGTGTTGGTTTGATACCGTTTGGGGACAGCCAAGGAGGCATCTGCAGGCAACAAAGGTAGGTGTGTGCTTGTGTGTGTGTTTCCTATGCAGATCCTAAGCCCAGTGTCACATGCAAGTAGGAGGAGTAAGAAGGGTTCCTGGCAAATCCGGGTTATGGATTGCATTTAAAAAGGCCCCGTGGGAGTGCAATGGGCCCCTGTCTTGCTGCTTAGCAATAATGGTATGGGTTTAGGTTCTGCTGTGTGTACTGGTGGTTGACTGCCCCCCAGCCCAGAGTGTGCATGGAAAATTGTCTGGCAGCCTCCCTGACAGCAAGCAGTGATAGTGCCCATGAAGGGGACCTTGTTGGGCCCGCCCCTTTCACGGTTATCGCTTCTCGGCCTTTTGGCTAAGATCAAGTGTAGTATCTGTTCTTATCAGTTTAATATCTGATACGTCCCCTATCTGGGGACCATATATTAAATGGATTTTTGAGAACGGGGGCCGATTTCGAAGCTTGCTTCCGTCGCCCTATGCATTGACCCGATATGGCAGTATCTTCGGGTACAGTGCACCACCCCCTTACAGGGTTAAAAAGAAAGATTCCTACTTTCATTGCTACCTGCTTGCTGGCTAGCCAGCTAGCCAGCCCTGTGGGCCTTGCTGCTGCTGCAGCCAAAAAACAAAAGGTGGTGCTGCTGCTGCTTCTGCTGCTTCTGCTTCTGCTTGTGTCTGGCCCCTGTTGGAGCGTCCAGGCACAGGACTTCTGCTGCTGCTGACTAAATGGCCTCCTTAATTGGATCATTTGAGTAGCCAGCACACCTGTGCAGGTAGGGCATGACATGATAGGCAGCTGCCTTGATAGCGGGTGGGTGCTGAATGTTCCTAATTGACAAAATAAGATTAATGCTTATGAAGAAATATAAAATCTCATCCCTTCCCCAATATCGCGCCACACCCCTACCCCTTAATTCCCTGGTTGAACTTGATGGACATATGTCTTTTTTCGACCGTACTAACTATGTAACTATGTAACATAACATGGGGGGGGGGGTCTCCTGGCTGTTCACACAGGTGTGTCATTGCTGTACATTGACCATGCATTGCTTCTGTGGTATTGCAAAGGCAAAGACAAATGCTTCCAGCCATCCATTGCACTAATGGATTGGTCATCAGCTGGCTGTCTATGTCCCGCATCAATATAGACCAAAGTACAGAGGGTTAGGCTATGCTATTGTGCACCTACCTGATGCATCAGAAGGTGCGAGGCCCTTGCTAAATTCTGTGCACAGACTTTGAGATCTATGCTTTAGACTGTATCTAAACCTGCTCCAACATGGACTGACATTCTGGCCTACTTTCAGCCGATGCGACTTGTCTGTCGCTGAACAGTCGCTTTTTATGTATTCAGCACCTATGTATAATGTTGTAAAAATGCTCTAGAAGCTAAAGTCGCAGAAATGTCACACATATTTGGCCTGCAACTTTCTGTGCGACAAATTCAGACAGGAAAAATCAGTATAAATCCTTAGAAAATTATCCCCCAGTGTCTCCATCTGCTGGCGGTATTGAATAAGCATTGCTGCACTGATGGGGTATGCATTAGACGAAAAAAAAGAAGAAAAAGAAGAATAATACGCCCAGAAAAGAGGCGAAAAGGAGAAAAACGTAAAAAAACGTGAAAAAAAAGTAAGAGGAAGAGAAGGGAAAAAAAGGTGGAAATGGGTTTAAAAGTGATTTCGGCGGAGAAATATATATATATATATATATATATATATATATATATATATATGCGCACACACACACATAGATATAAACGTATTCTCCGTTGAGATATTGCAGCCGCTGCTGTGTCCAGGCCCAGGAGCCTTAGCACTGTGCTGTGATGTCACTCAATACCACTGACATCACTAGGTGTAAACAACATCTCTCCTTTGCTGTGTATGTGACTATGGAGCTGTTTGGTGATGTCGTCTATTACGGCCTTCATAGAAGCAACAGGAGATTGTTGCATCCATCTTGAACCCTCAGAACTACAGTGCTATGATGTCACTCACTTCCACAGGCCTTGCAGAGTGTAAACAACAACAACCCAGCTTTGTTGTGTATGTAACCATAGGGATTTGTGATGTCACCTAGAACCTTCACAGCAGCGACAGCTTTATGAGGAGCATCAGCACTGCTCTGCCTGAGCAGAACCATCACCGCCATAGGTTGTCAAATAACCCGGATTTAACCCACACAGGTAAGTCCAATGGGGTGCAGGCATGTCCTCTATGCTTACAGCTTCCCGTGGGTGTTGGTTTGATACCGTTTGGGGACAGCCAAGGAGGCATCTGCAGGCAACAAAGGTAGGTGTGTGCTTGTGTGTGTGTTTCCTATGCCTATGCAGATCCTAAGCCCAGTGTCACATGCAAGTAGGAGGAGTAAGAAGGGTTCCTGGCAAATCCGGGTTATGGATTGCATTTAAAAAGGCCCCGTGGGAGTGCAATGGGCCCCTGTCTTGCTGCTTAGCAATAATGGTATGGGTTTAGGTTCTGCTGTGTGTACTGGTGGTTGACTGCCCCCCAGCCCAGAGTGTGCATGGAAAATTGTCTGGCAGCCTCCCTGACAGCAAGCAGTGATAGTGCCCATGAAGGGGACCTTGTTGGGCCCGCCCCTTTCACGGTTATCGCTTCTCGGCCTTTTGGCTAAGATCAAGTGTAGTATCTGTTCTTATCAGTTTAATATCTGATACGTCCCCTATCTGGGGACCATATATTAAATGGATTTTTGAGAACGGGGGCCGATTTCGAAGCTTGCTTCCGTCGCCCTATGCATTGACCCGATATGGCAGTATCTTCGGGTACAGTGCACCACCCCCTTACAGGGTTAAAAAGAAAGATTCCTACTTTCATTGCTACCTGCTTGCTGGCTAGCCAGCTAGCCAGCCCTGTGGGCCTTGCTGCTGCTGCAGCCAAAAAACAAAAGGTGGTGCTGCTGCTGCTTCTGCTGCTTCTGCTTCTGCTTGTGTCTGGCCCCTGTTGGAGCGTCCAGGCACAGGACTTCTGCTGCTGCTGACTAAATGGCCTCCTTAATTGGATCATTTGAGTAGCCAGCACACCTGTGCAGGTAGGGCATGACATGATAGGCAGCTGCCTTGATAGCGGGTGGGTGCTGAATGTTCCTAATTGACAAAATAAGATTAATGCTTATGAAGAAATATAAAATCTCATCCCTTCCCCAATATCGCGCCACACCCCTACCCCTTAATTCCCTGGTTGAACTTGATGGACATATGTCTTTTTTCGACCGTACTAACTATGTAACTATGTAACATAACATGGGGGGGGGGGGTCTCCTGGCTGTTCACACAGGTGTGTCATTGCTGTACATTGACCATGCATTGCTTCTGTGGTATTGCAAAGGCAAAGACAAATGCTTCCAGCCATCCATTGCACTAATGGATTGGTCATCAGCTGGCTGTCTATGTCCCGCATCAATATAGACCAAAGTACAGAGGGTTAGGCTATGCTATTGTGCACCTACCTGATGCATCAGAAGGTGCGAGGCCCTTGCTAAATTCTGTGCACAGACTTTGAGATCTATGCTTTAGACTGTATCTAAACCTGCTCCAACATGGACTGACATTCTGGCCTACTTTCAGCCGATGCGACTTGTCTGTCGCTGAACAGTCGCTTTTTATGTATTCAGCACCTATGTATAATGTTGTAAAAATGCTCTAGAAGCTAAAGTCGCAGAAATGTCACACATATTTGGCCTGCAACTTTCTGTGCGACAAATTCAGACAGGAAAAATCAGTATAAATCCTTAGAAAATTATCCCCCAGTGTCTCCATCTGCTGGCGGTATTGAATAAGCATTGCTGCACTGATGGGGTATGCATTAGACGAAAAAAAAGAAGAAAAAGAAGAATAATACGCCCAGAAAAGAGGCGAAAAGGAGAAAAACGTAAAAAAACGTGAAAAAAAAGTAAGAGGAAGAGAAGGGAAAAAAAGGTGGAAATGGGTTTAAAAGTGATTTCGGCGGAGATATATATATATATATATATATATATATATATATATATATATATATGCGCACACACACACATAGATATAAACGTATTCTCCGTTGAGATATTGCAGCCGCTGCTGTGTCCAGGCCCAGGAGCCTTAGCACTGTGCTGTGATGTCACTCAATACCACTGACATCACTAGGTGTAAACAACATCTCTCCTTTGCTGTGTATGTGACTATGGAGCTGTTTGGTGATGTCGTCTATTACGGCCTTCATAGAAGCAACAGGAGATTGTTGCATCCATCTTGAACCCTCAGAACTACAGTGCTATGATGTCACTCACTTCCACAGGCCTTGCAGAGTGTAAACAACAACAACCCAGCTTTGTTGTGTATGTAACCATAGGGATTTGTGATGTCACCTAGAACCTTCACAGCAGCGACAGCTTTATGAGGAGCATCAGCACTGCTCTGCCTGAGCAGAACCATCACCGCCATAGGTTGTCAAATAACCCGGATTTAACCCACACAGGTAAGTCCAATGGGGTGCAGGCATGTCCTCTATGCTTACAGCTTCCCGTGGGTGTTGGTTTGATACCGTTTGGGGACAGCCAAGGAGGCATCTGCAGGCAACAAAGGTAGGTGTGTGCTTGTGTGTGTGTTTCCTATGCAGATCCTAAGCCCAGTGTCACATGCAAGTAGGAGGAGTAAGAAGGGTTCCTGGCAAATCCGGGTTATGGATTGCATTTAAAAAGGCCCCGTGGGAGTGCAATGGGCCCCTGTCTTGCTGCTTAGCAATAATGGTATGGGTTTAGGTTCTGCTGTGTGTACTGGTGGTTGACTGCCCCCCAGCCCAGAGTGTGCATGGAAAATTGTCTGGCAGCCTCCCTGACAGCAAGCAGTGATAGTGCCCATGAAGGGGACCTTGTTGGGCCCGCCCCTTTCACGGTTATCGCTTCTCGGCCTTTTGGCTAAGATCAAGTGTAGTATCTGTTCTTATCAGTTTAATATCTGATACGTCCCCTATCTGGGGACCATATATTAAATGGATTTTTGAGAACGGGGGCCGATTTCGAAGCTTGCTTCCGTCGCCCTATGCATTGACCCAATATGGCAGTATCTTCGGGTACAGTGCACCACCCCCTTACAGGGTTAAAAAGAAAGATTCCTACTTTCATTGCTACCTGCTTGCTGGCTAGCCAGCTAGCCAGCCCTGTGGGCCTTGCTGCTGCTGCAGCCAAAAAACAAAAGGTGGTGCTGCTGCTGCTTCTGCTGCTTCTGCTTCTGCTTGTGTCTGGCCCCTGTTGGAGCGTCCAGGCACAGGACTTCTGCTGCTGCTGACTAAATGGCCTCCTTAATTGGATCATTTGAGTAGCCAGCACACCTGTGCAGGTAGGGCATGACATGATAGGCAGCTGCCTTGATAGCGGGTGGGTGCTGAATGTTCCTAATTGACAAAATAAGATTAATGCTTATGAAGAAATATAAAATCTCATCCCTTCCCCAATATCGCGCCACACCCCTACCCCTTAATTCCCTGGTTGAACTTGATGGACATATGTCTTTTTTCGACCGTACTAACTATGTAACTATGTAACATAACATGGGGGGGGGGGGGTCTCCTGGCTGTTCACACAGGTGTGTCATTGCTGTACATTGACCATGCATTGCTTCTGTGGTATTGCAAAGGCAAAGACAAATGCTTCCAGCCATCCATTGCACTAATGGATTGGTCATCAGCTGGCTGTCTATGTCCCGCATCAATATAGACCAAAGTACAGAGGGTTAGGCTATGCTATTGTGCACCTACCTGATGCATCAGAAGGTGCGAGGCCCTTGCTAAATTCTGTGCACAGACTTTGAGATCTATGCTTTAGACTGTATCTAAACCTGCTCCAACATGGACTGACATTCTGGCCTACTTTCAGCCGATGCGACTTGTCTGTCGCTGAACAGTCGCTTTTTATGTATTCAGCACCTATGTATAATGTTGTAAAAATGCTCTAGAAGCTAAAGTCGCAGAAATGTCACACATATTTGGCCTGCAACTTTCTGTGCGACAAATTCAGACAGGAAAAATCAGTATAAATCCTTAGAAAATTATCCCCCAGTGTCTCCATCTGCTGGCGGTATTGAATAAGCATTGCTGCACTGATGGGGTATGCATTAGACGAAAAAAAAGAAGAAAAAGAAGAATAATACGCCCAGAAAAGAGGCGAAAAGGAGAAAAACGTAAAAAAACGTGAAAAAAAAGTAAGAGGAAGAGAAGGGAAAAAAAGGTGGAAATGGGTTTAAAAGTGATTTCGGCGGAGAAATATATATATATATATATATATATATATATATATATATATATGCGCACACACACACATAGATATAAACGTATTCTCCGTTGAGATATTGCAGCCGCTGCTGTGTCCAGGCCCAGGAGCCTTAGCACTGTGCTGTGATGTCACTCAATACCACTGACATCACTAGGTGTAAACAACATCTCTCCTTTGCTGTGTATGTGACTATGGAGCTGTTTGGTGATGTCGTCTATTACGGCCTTCATAGAAGCAACAGGAGATTGTTGCATCCATCTTGAACCCTCAGAACTACAGTGCTATGATGTCACTCACTTCCACAGGCCTTGCAGAGTGTAAACAACAACAACCCAGCTTTGTTGTGTATGTAACCATAGGGATTTGTGATGTCACCTAGAACCTTCACAGCAGCGACAGCTTTATGAGGAGCATCAGCACTGCTCTGCCTGAGCAGAACCATCACCGCCATAGGTTGTCAAATAACCCGGATTTAACCCACACAGGTAAGTCCAATGGGGTGCAGGCATGTCCTCTATGCTTACAGCTTCCCGTGGGTGTTGGTTTGATACCGTTTGGGGACAGCCAAGGAGGCATCTGCAGGCAACAAAGGTAGGTGTGTGCTTGTGTGTGTGTTTCCTATGCAGATCCTAAGCCCAGTGTCACATGCAAGTAGGAGGAGTAAGAAGGGTTCCTGGCAAATCCGGGTTATGGATTGCATTTAAAAAGGCCCCGTGGGAGTGCAATGGGCCCCTGTCTTGCTGCTTAGCAATAATGGTATGGGTTTAGGTTCTGCTGTGTGTACTGGTGGTTGACTGCCCCCCAGCCCAGAGTGTGCATGGAAAATTGTCTGGCAGCCTCCCTGACAGCAAGCAGTGATAGTGCCCATGAAGGGGACCTTGTTGGGCCCGCCCCTTTCACGGTTATCGCTTCTCGGCCTTTTGGCTAAGATCAAGTGTAGTATCTGTTCTTATCAGTTTAATATCTGATACGTCCCCTATCTGGGGACCATATATTAAATGGATTTTTGAGAACGGGGGCCGATTTCGAAGCTTGCTTCCGTCGCCCTATGCATTGACCCGATATGGCAGTATCTTCGGGTACAGTGCACCACCCCCTTACAGGGTTAAAAAGAAAGATTCCTACTTTCATTGCTACCTGCTTGCTGGCTAGCCAGCTAGCCAGCCCTGTGGGCCTTGCTGCTGCTGCAGCCAAAAAACAAAAGGTGGTGCTGCTGCTGCTTCTGCTGCTTCTGCTTCTGCTTGTGTCTGGCCCCTGTTGGAGCGTCCAGGCACAGGACTTCTGCTGCTGCTGACTAAATGGCCTCCTTAATTGGATCATTTGAGTAGCCAGCACACCTGTGCAGGTAGGGCATGACATGATAGGCAGCTGCCTTGATAGCGGGTGGGTGCTGAATGTTCCTAATTGACAAAATAAGATTAATGCTTATGAAGAAATATAAAATCTCATCCCTTCCCCAATATCGCGCCACACCCCTACCCCTTAATTCCCTGGTTGAACTTGATGGACATATGTCTTTTTTCGACCGTACTAACTATGTAACTATGTAACATAACATGGGGGGGGGGGGTCTCCTGGCTGTTCACACAGGTGTGTCATTGCTGTACATTGACCATGCATTGCTTCTGTGGTATTGCAAAGGCAAAGACAAATGCTTCCAGCCATCCATTGCACTAATGGATTGGTCATCAGCTGGCTGTCTATGTCCCGCATCAATATAGACCAAAGTACAGAGGGTTAGGCTATGCTATTGTGCACCTACCTGATGCATCAGAAGGTGCGAGGCCCTTGCTAAATTCTGTGCACAGACTTTGAGATCTATGCTTTAGACTGTATCTAAACCTGCTCCAACATGGACTGACATTCTGGCCTACTTTCAGCCGATGCGACTTGTCTGTCGCTGAACAGTCGCTTTTTATGTATTCAGCACCTATGTATAATGTTGTAAAAATGCTCTAGAAGCTAAAGTCGCAGAAATGTCACACATATTTGGCCTGCAACTTTCTGTGCGACAAATTCAGACAGGAAAAATCAGTATAAATCCTTAGAAAATTATCCCCCAGTGTCTCCATCTGCTGGCGGTATTGAATAAGCATTGCTGCACTGATGGGGTATGCATTAGACGAAAAAAAAGAAGAAAAAGAAGAATAATACGCCCAGAAAAGAGGCGAAAAGGAGAAAAACGTAAAAAAACGTGAAAAAAAAGTAAGAGGAAGAGAAGGGAAAAAAAGGTGGAAATGGGTTTAAAAGTGATTTCGGCGGAGAAATATATATATATATATATATATATATATATATATATATGCGCACACACACACATAGATATAAACGTATTCTCCGTTGAGATATTGCAGCCGCTGCTGTGTCCAGGCCCAGGAGCCTTAGCACTGTGCTGTGATGTCACTCAATACCACTGACATCACTAGGTGTAAACAACATCTCTCCTTTGCTGTGTATGTGACTATGGAGCTGTTTGGTGATGTCGTCTATTACGGCCTTCATAGAAGCAACAGGAGATTGTTGCATCCATCTTGAACCCTCAGAACTACAGTGCTATGATGTCACTCACTTCCACAGGCCTTGCAGAGTGTAAACAACAACAACCCAGCTTTGTTGTGTATGTAACCATAGGGATTTGTGATGTCACCTAGAACCTTCACAGCAGCGACAGCTTTATGAGGAGCATCAGCACTGCTCTGCCTGAGCAGAACCATCACCGCCATAGGTTGTCAAATAACCCGGATTTAACCCACACAGGTAAGTCCAATGGGGTGCAGGCATGTCCTCTATGCTTACAGCTTCCCGTGGGTGTTGGTTTGATACCGTTTGGGGACAGCCAAGGAGGCATCTGCAGGCAACAAAGGTAGGTGTGTGCTTGTGTGTGTGTTTCCTATGCAGATCCTAAGCCCAGTGTCACATGCAAGTAGGAGGAGTAAGAAGGGTTCCTGGCAAATCCGGGTTATGGATTGCATTTAAAAAGGCCCCGTGGGAGTGCAATGGGCCCCTGTCTTGCTGCTTAGCAATAATGGTATGGGTTTAGGTTCTGCTGTGTGTACTGGTGGTTGACTGCCCCCCAGCCCAGAGTGTGCATGGAAAATTGTCTGGCAGCCTCCCTGACAGCAAGCAGTGATAGTGCCCATGAAGGGGACCTTGTTGGGCCCGCCCCTTTCACGGTTATCGCTTCTCGGCCTTTTGGCTAAGATCAAGTGTAGTATCTGTTCTTATCAGTTTAATATCTGATACGTCCCCTATCTGGGGACCATATATTAAATGGATTTTTGAGAACGGGGGCCGATTTCGAAGCTTGCTTCCGTCGCCCTATGCATTGACCCGATATGGCAGTATCTTCGGGTACAGTGCACCACCCCCTTACAGGGTTAAAAAGAAAGATTCCTACTTTCATTGCTACCTGCTTGCTGGCTAGCCAGCTAGCCAGCCCTGTGGGCCTTGCTGCTGCTGCAGCCAAAAAACAAAAGGTGGTGCTGCTGCTGCTTCTGCTGCTTCTGCTTCTGCTTGTGTCTGGCCCCTGTTGGAGCGTCCAGGCACAGGACTTCTGCTGCTGCTGACTAAATGGCCTCCTTAATTGGATCATTTGAGTAGCCAGCACACCTGTGCAGGTAGGGCATGACATGATAGGCAGCTGCCTTGATAGCGGGTGGGTGCTGAATGTTCCTAATTGACAAAATAAGATTAATGCTTATGAAGAAATATAAAATCTCATCCCTTCCCCAATATCGCGCCACACCCCTACCCCTTAATTCCCTGGTTGAACTTGATGGACATATGTCTTTTTTCGACCGTACTAACTATGTAACTATGTAACATAACATGGGGGGGGGGGTCTCCTGGCTGTTCACACAGGTGTGTCATTGCTGTACATTGACCATGCATTGCTTCTGTGGTATTGCAAAGGCAAAGACAAATGCTTCCAGCCATCCATTGCACTAATGGATTGGTCATCAGCTGGCTGTCTATGTCCCGCATCAATATAGACCAAAGTACAGAGGGTTAGGCTATGCTATTGTGCACCTACCTGATGCATCAGAAGGTGCGAGGCCCTTGCTAAATTCTGTGCACAGACTTTGAGATCTATGCTTTAGACTGTATCTAAACCTGCTCCAACATGGACTGACATTCTGGCCTACTTTCAGCCGATGCGACTTGTCTGTCGCTGAACAGTCGCTTTTTATGTATTCAGCACCTATGTATAATGTTGTAAAAATGCTCTAGAAGCTAAAGTCGCAGAAATGTCACACATATTTGGCCTGCAACTTTCTGTGCGACAAATTCAGACAGGAAAAATCAGTATAAATCCTTAGAAAATTATCCCCCAGTGTCTCCATCTGCTGGCGGTATTGAATAAGCATTGCTGCACTGATGGGGTATGCATTAGACGAAAAAAAAGAAGAAAAAGAAGAATAATACGCCCAGAAAAGAGGCGAAAAGGAGAAAAACGTAAAAAAACGTGAAAAAAAAGTAAGAGGAAGAGAAGGGAAAAAAAGGTGGAAATGGGTTTAAAAGTGATTTCGGCGGAGAAATATATATATATATATATATATATATATATATATATATATATATATATATATATATGCGCACACACACACATAGATATAAACGTATTCTCCGTTGAGATATTGCAGCCGCTGCTGTGTCCAGGCCCAGGAGCCTTAGCACTGTGCTGTGATGTCACTCAATACCACTGACATCACTAGGTGTAAACAACATCTCTCCTTTGCTGTGTATGTGACTATGGAGCTGTTTGGTGATGTCGTCTATTACGGCCTTCATAGAAGCAACAGGAGATTGTTGCATCCATCTTGAACCCTCAGAACTACAGTGCTATGATGTCACTCACTTCCACAGGCCTTGCAGAGTGTAAACAACAACAACCCAGCTTTGTTGTGTATGTAACCATAGGGATTTGTGATGTCACCTAGAACCTTCACAGCAGCGACAGCTTTATGAGGAGCATCAGCACTGCTCTGCCTGAGCAGAACCATCACCGCCATAGGTTGTCAAATAACCCGGATTTAACCCACACAGGTAAGTCCAATGGGGTGCAGGCATGTCCTCTATGCTTACAGCTTCCCGTGGGTGTTGGTTTGATACCGTTTGGGGACAGCCAAGGAGGCATCTGCAGGCAACAAAGGTAGGTGTGTGCTTGTGTGTGTGTTTCCTATGCAGATCCTAAGCCCAGTGTCACATGCAAGTAGGAGGAGTAAGAAGGGTTCCTGGCAAATCCGGGTTATGGATTGCATTTAAAAAGGCCCCGTGGGAGTGCAATGGGCCCCTGTCTTGCTGCTTAGCAATAATGGTATGGGTTTAGGTTCTGCTGTGTGTACTGGTGGTTGACTGCCCCCCAGCCCAGAGTGTGCATGGAAAATTGTCTGGCAGCCTCCCTGACAGCAAGCAGTGATAGTGCCCATGAAGGGGACCTTGTTGGGCCCGCCCCTTTCACGGTTATCGCTTCTCGGCCTTTTGGCTAAGATCAAGTGTAGTATCTGTTCTTATCAGTTTAATATCTGATACGTCCCCTATCTGGGGACCATATATTAAATGGATTTTTGAGAACGGGGGCCGATTTCGAAGCTTGCTTCCGTCGCCCTATGCATTGACCCGATATGGCAGTATCTTCGGGTACAGTGCACCACCCCCTTACAGGGTTAAAAAGAAAGATTCCTACTTTCATTGCTACCTGCTTGCTGGCTAGCCAGCTAGCCAGCCCTGTGGGCCTTGCTGCTGCTGCAGCCAAAAAACAAAAGGTGGTGCTGCTGCTGCTTCTGCTGCTTCTGCTTCTGCTTGTGTCTGGCCCCTGTTGGAGCGTCCAGGCACAGGACTTCTGCTGCTGCTGACTAAATGGCCTCCTTAATTGGATCATTTGAGTAGCCAGCACACCTGTGCAGGTAGGGCATGACATGATAGGCAGCTGCCTTGATAGCGGGTGGGTGCTGAATGTTCCTAATTGACAAAATAAGATTAATGCTTATGAAGAAATATAAAATCTCATCCCTTCCCCAATATCGCGCCACACCCCTACCCCTTAATTCCCTGGTTGAACTTGATGGACATATGTCTTTTTTCGACCGTACTAACTATGTAACTATGTAACATAACATGGGGGGGGGGGGTCTCCTGGCTGTTCACACAGGTGTGTCATTGCTGTACATTGACCATGCATTGCTTCTGTGGTATTGCAAAGGCAAAGACAAATGCTTCCAGCCATCCATTGCACTAATGGATTGGTCATCAGCTGGCTGTCTATGTCCCGCATCAATATAGACCAAAGTACAGAGGGTTAGGCTATGCTATTGTGCACCTACCTGATGCATCAGAAGGTGCGAGGCCCTTGCTAAATTCTGTGCACAGACTTTGAGATCTATGCTTTAGACTGTATCTAAACCTGCTCCAACATGGACTGACATTCTGGCCTACTTTCAGCCGATGCGACTTGTCTGTCGCTGAACAGTCGCTTTTTATGTATTCAGCACCTATGTATAATGTTGTAAAAATGCTCTAGAAGCTAAAGTCGCAGAAATGTCACACATATTTGGCCTGCAACTTTCTGTGCGACAAATTCAGACAGGAAAAATCAGTATAAATCCTTAGAAAATTATCCCCCAGTGTCTCCATCTGCTGGCGGTATTGAATAAGCATTGCTGCACTGATGGGGTATGCATTAGACGAAAAAAAAGAAGAAAAAGAAGAATAATACGCCCAGAAAAGAGGCGAAAAGGAGAAAAACGTAAAAAAACGTGAAAAAAAAGTAAGAGGAAGAGAAGGGAAAAAAAGGTGGAAATGGGTTTAAAAGTGATTTCGGCGGAGAAATATATATATATATATATATATATATATATATATATATATATATATATGCGCACACACACACATAGATATAAACGTATTCTCCGTTGAGATATTGCAGCCGCTGCTGTGTCCAGGCCCAGGAGCCTTAGCACTGTGCTGTGATGTCACTCAATACCACTGACATTACTAGGTGTAAACAACATCTCTCCTTTGCTGTGTATGTGACTATGGAGCTGTTTGGTGATGTCGTCTATTACGGCCTTCATAGAAGCAACAGGAGATTGTTGCATCCATCTTGAACCCTCAGAACTACAGTGCTATGATGTCACTCACTTCCACAGGCCTTGCAGAGTGTAAACAACAACAACCCAGCTTTGTTGTGTATGTAACCATAGGGATTTGTGATGTCACCTAGAACCTTCACAGCAGCGACAGCTTTATGAGGAGCATCAGCACTGCTCTGCCTGAGCAGAACCATCACCGCCATAGGTTGTCAAATAACCCGGATTTAACCCACACAGGTAAGTCCAATGGGGTGCAGGCATGTCCTCTATGCTTACAGCTTCCCGTGGGTGTTGGTTTGATACCGTTTGGGGACAGCCAAGGAGGCATCTGCAGGCAACAAAGGTAGGTGTGTGCTTGTGTGTGTGTTTCCTATGCAGATCCTAAGCCCAGTGTCACATGCAAGTAGGAGGAGTAAGAAGGGTTCCTGGCAAATCCGGGTTATGGATTGCATTTAAAAAGGCCCCGTGGGAGTGCAATGGGCCCCTGTCTTGCTGCTTAGCAATAATGGTATGGGTTTAGGTTCTGCTGTGTGTACTGGTGGTTGACTGCCCCCCAGCCCAGAGTGTGCATGGAAAATTGTCTGGCAGCCTCCCTGACAGCAAGCAGTGATAGTGCCCATGAAGGGGACCTTGTTGGGCCCGCCCCTTTCACGGTTATCGCTTCTCGGCCTTTTGGCTAAGATCAAGTGTAGTATCTGTTCTTATCAGTTTAATATCTGATACGTCCCCTATCTGGGGACCATATATTAAATGGATTTTTGAGAACGGGGGCCGATTTCGAAGCTTGCTTCCGTCGCCCTATGCATTGACCCGATATGGCAGTATCTTCGGGTACAGTGCACCACCCCCTTACAGGGTTAAAAAGAAAGATTCCTACTTTCATTGCTACCTGCTTGCTGGCTAGCCAGCTAGCCAGCCCTGTGGGCCTTGCTGCTGCTGCAGCCAAAAAACAAAAGGTGGTGCTGCTGCTGCTTCTGCTTCTGCTTGTGTCTGGCCCCTGTTGGAGCGTCCAGGCACAGGACTTCTGCTGCTGCTGACTAAATGGCCTCCTTAATTGGATCATTTGAGTAGCCAGCACACCTGTGCAGGTAGGGCATGACATGATAGGCAGCTGCCTTGATAGCGGGTGGGTGCTGAATGTTCCTAATTGACAAAATAAGATTAATGCTTATGAAGAAATATAAAATCTCATCCCTTCCCCAATATCGCGCCACACCCCTACCCCTTAATTCCCTGGTTGAACTTGATGGACATATGTCTTTTTTCGACCGTACTAACTATGTAACTATGTAACATAACATGGGGGGGGGGTCTCCTGGCTGTTCACACAGGTGTGTCATTGCTGTACATTGACCATGCATTGCTTCTGTGGTATTGCAAAGGCAAAGACAAATGCTTCCAGCCATCCATTGCACTAATGGATTGGTCATCAGCTGGCTGTCTATGTCCCGCATCAATATAGACCAAAGTACAGAGGGTTAGGCTATGCTATTGTGCACCTACCTGATGCATCAGAAGGTGCGAGGCCCTTGCTAAATTCTGTGCACAGACTTTGAGATCTATGCTTTAGACTGTATCTAAACCTGCTCCAACATGGACTGACATTCTGGCCTACTTTCAGCCGATGCGACTTGTCTGTCGCTGAACAGTCGCTTTTTATGTATTCAGCACCTATGTATAATGTTGTAAAAATGCTCTAGAAGCTAAAGTCGCAGAAATGTCACACATATTTGGCCTGCAACTTTCTGTGCGACAAATTCAGACAGGAAAAATCAGTATAAATCCTTAGAAAATTATCCCCCAGTGTCTCCATCTGCTGGCGGTATTGAATAAGCATTGCTGCACTGATGGGGTATGCATTAGACGAAAAAAAAGAAGAAAAAGAAGAATAATACGCCCAGAAAAGAGGCGAAAAGGAGAAAAACGTAAAAAAACGTGAAAAAAAAGTAAGAGGAAGAGAAGGGAAAAAAAGGTGGAAATGGGTTTAAAAGTGATTTCGGCTGAGAAATATATATATATATATATATATATATATATATATATATATATATATATGCGCACACACACACATAGATATAAACGTATTCTCCGTTGAGATATTGCAGCCGCTGCTGTGTCCAGGCCCAGGAGCCTTAGCACTGTGCTGTGATGTCACTCAATACCACTGACATCACTAGGTGTAAACAACATCTCTCCTTTGCTGTGTATGTGACTATGGAGCTGTTTGGTGATGTCGTCTATTACGGCCTTCATAGAAGCAACAGGAGATTGTTGCATCCATCTTGAACCCTCAGAACTACAGTGCTATGATGTCACTCACTTCCACAGGCCTTGCAGAGTGTAAACAACAACAACCCAGCTTTGTTGTGTATGTAACCATAGGGATTTGTGATGTCACCTAGAACCTTCACAGCAGCGACAGCTTTATGAGGAGCATCAGCACTGCTCTGCCTGAGCAGAACCATCACCGCCATAGGTTGTCAAATAACCCGGATTTAACCCACACAGGTAAGTCCAATGGGGTGCAGGCATGTCCTCTATGCTTACAGCTTCCCGTGGGTGTTGGTTTGATACCGTTTGGGGACAGCCAAGGAGGCATCTGCAGGCAACAAAGGTAGGTGTGTGCTTGTGTGTGTGTTTCCTATGCAGATCCTAAGCCCAGTGTCACATGCAAGTAGGAGGAGTAAGAAGGGTTCCTGGCAAATCCGGGTTATGGATTGCATTTAAAAAGGCCCCGTGGGAGTGCAATGGGCCCCTGTCTTGCTGCTTAGCAATAATGGTATGGGTTTAGGTTCTGCTGTGTGTACTGGTGGTTGACTGCCCCCCAGCCCAGAGTGTGCATGGAAAATTGTCTGGCAGCCTCCCTGACAGCAAGCAGTGATAGTGCCCATGAAGGGGACCTTGTTGGGCCCGCCCCTTTCACGGTTATCGCTTCTCGGCCTTTTGGCTAAGATCAAGTGTAGTATCTGTTCTTATCAGTTTAATATCTGATACGTCCCCTATCTGGGGACCATATATTAAATGGATTTTTGAGAACGGGGGCCGATTTCGAAGCTTGCTTCCGTCGCCCTATGCATTGACCCGATATGGCAGTATCTTCGGGTACAGTGCACCACCCCCTTACAGGGTTAAAAAGAAAGATTCCTACTTTCATTGCTACCTGCTTGCTGGCTAGCCAGCTAGCCAGCCCTGTGGGCCTTGCTGCTGCTGCAGCCAAAAAACAAAAGGTGGTGCTGCTGCTGCTTCTGCTTCTGCTTGTGTCTGGCCCCTGTTGGAGCGTCCAGGCACAGGACTTCTGCTGCTGCTGACTAAATGGCCTCCTTAATTGGATCATTTGAGTAGCCAGCACACCTGTGCAGGTAGGGCATGACATGATAGGCAGCTGCCTTGATAGCGGGTGGGTGCTGAATGTTCCTAATTGACAAAATAAGATTAATGCTTATGAAGAAATATAAAATCTCATCCCTTCCCCAATATCGCGCCACACCCCTACCCCTTAATTCCCTGGTTGAACTTGATGGACATATGTCTTTTTTCGACCGTACTAACTATGTAACTATGTAACATAACATGGGGGGGGGGTCTCCTGGCTGTTCACACAGGTGTGTCATTGCTGTACATTGACCATGCATTGCTTCTGTGGTATTGCAAAGGCAAAGACAAATGCTTCCAGCCATCCATTGCACTAATGGATTGGTCATCAGCTGGCTGTCTATGTCCCGCATCAATATAGACCAAAGTACAGAGGGTTAGGCTATGCTATTGTGCACCTACCTGATGCATCAGAAGGTGCGAGGCCCTTGCTAAATTCTGTGCACAGACTTTGAGATCTATGCTTTAGACTGTATCTAAACCTGCTCCAACATGGACTGACATTCTGGCCTACTTTCAGCCGATGCGACTTGTCTGTCGCTGAACAGTCGCTTTTTATGTATTCAGCACCTATGTATAATGTTGTAAAAATGCTCTAGAAGCTAAAGTCGCAGAAATGTCACACATATTTGGCCTGCAACTTTCTGTGCGACAAATTCAGACAGGAAAAATCAGTATAAATCCTTAGAAAATTATCCCCCAGTGTCTCCATCTGCTGGCGGTATTGAATAAGCATTGCTGCACTGATGGGGTATGCATTAGACGAAAAAAAAGAAGAAAAAGAAGAATAATACGCCCAGAAAAGAGGCGAAAAGGAGAAAAACGTAAAAAAACGTGAAAAAAAAGTAAGAGGAAGAGAAGGGAAAAAAAGGTGGAAATGGGTTTAAAAGTGATTTCGGCGGAGAAATATATATATATATATATATATATATATATATATATATATATATATGCGCACACACACACATAGATATAAACGTATTCTCCGTTGAGATATTGCAGCCGCTGCTGTGTCCAGGCCCAGGAGCCTTAGCACTGTGCTGTGATGTCACTCAATACCACTGACATCACTAGGTGTAAACAACATCTCTCCTTTGCTGTGTATGTGACTATGGAGCTGTTTGGTGATGTCGTCTATTACGGCCTTCATAGAAGCAACAGGAGATTGTTGCATCCATCTTGAACCCTCAGAACTACAGTGCTATGATGTCACTCACTTCCACAGGCCTTGCAGAGTGTAAACAACAACAACCCAGCTTTGTTGTGTATGTAACCATAGGGATTTGTGATGTCACCTAGAACCTTCACAGCAGCGACAGCTTTATGAGGAGCATCAGCACTGCTCTGCCTGAGCAGAACCATCACCGCCATAGGTTGTCAAATAACCCGGATTTAACCCACACAGGTAAGTCCAATGGGGTGCAGGCATGTCCTCTATGCTTACAGCTTCCCGTGGGTGTTGGTTTGATACCGTTTGGGGACAGCCAAGGAGGCATCTGCAGGCAACAAAGGTAGGTGTGTGCTTGTGTGTGTGTTTCCTATGCAGATCCTAAGCCCAGTGTCACATGCAAGTAGGAGGAGTAAGAAGGGTTCCTGGCAAATCCGGGTTATGGATTGCATTTAAAAAGGCCCCGTGGGAGTGCAATGGGCCCCTGTCTTGCTGCTTAGCAATAATGGTATGGGTTTAGGTTCTGCTGTGTGTACTGGTGGTTGACTGCCCCCCAGCCCAGAGTGTGCATGGAAAATTGTCTGGCAGCCTCCCTGACAGCAAGCAGTGATAGTGCCCATGAAGGGGACCTTGTTGGGCCCGCCCCTTTCACGGTTATCGCTTCTCGGCCTTTTGGCTAAGATCAAGTGTAGTACCTGGCAGGGGAGATACCATGATCGCTACGGTCTGAAGAACTCCAAGCATTGTGGTAGAGATTTTGCGTAGTACGATTGCAGTACTTTTCGTTCTTATTAGAACCGCATTTCTCTAGAGCATACCACCTGAAGATCGTCTCCTGCCTGCCTCGGAACATCTGAAGAAGGAGAAGATCTTGAAGACTGCAGCTCCGGAAGAAGCCGACGAAGAACCTGGAAGAAGGGAATCGGCGGTGAATTCCGGAACAGCGGCGAAGAGGAAGGCGGCGCAGAATCTTTTCGAAGAAACTCGCTGCCTCTGGAGAAGGATTTGCATAGCTCCTCCCACCGGGACCGGATCTGCATAGCTCCTCCCACCCGGGAAAGAAGACTTTGCGAAGCCTCTCTCCACAAGCAAGCAAGGAAGCGGAAAAGAGCCTGCTGGAAGAAGCCATGGCCTCAACCAGCAAGTCCACCCAGGAGGCTGCAGGGCAAGGCCTGGAGGTCCAGCCCCAACCACAGCAAGCTTCAACCTCCACCACGGCAAGGCAGAAGGGCGGCAGAATTCCTAACCTGGAAGCTCCAACCCTGGAGCCCTGGATGAGGCAGACTGTTGCCTTGAAGCTCAAGCCCGTGGACGGAAGGGTGCCGGACATGTCCCACGACGTGTTCTGCAAGAAGATGCTGGCGGATCAAGGCTTCCCCACGGCTGACACCCTGGGAATAGCAACCTTCTTTTCGGGAATCTTCTACATCACCTTTGCCACCATTGGGACCTGTAGAAGATACTGGGAGGTGGTGAAAGCGGCGAGTCCCGAATCCCCTTTCTCTCGCTTTGTGGGCAACTGCCTCATTCAAAGAGAGGAGAGGCGGGTGACGGTCTCAATGCGGAACCCACACACCCCAGGCACGGACATCTCGACCTTCCTGAAGCGCTTCTGCACCGTGGTGAGGGAGCCCACCCGCATCCTGAACTCACTCGGATACTGGACCTGCAAGTGGTCTGTGGTCGTCAGACTCAACAAGAACCCTGCTTCTCCAGACGGACTACAGCACCTGCCAACGACATTTTCCTTGGGCAACTCCACAGGACTTATCTTCTACCCGGACATGCCGCAGACCTGCAGGAGATGTGGCAAGATGGGCCACGAGGGCAAGGACTGTACGGAGGATGCCTGCAGGTATTGCCGTGTGACAGGTCACACGACCAAGGACTGCCCCAAGAGCAAGACCTGCAACCTCTGCGGACTGGCAGCCCACAGCTACAAGGACTGCCCCCAGAGGGAGAGAACATGGGCATCTGTGGCAGCGAGAGCACCGAAGCCAGCCCCAGCTCCGGAGCCAACACCACGGATGGCCAAGCCGACCAAGGAGGGTAAGAAGGCGAAAGCCACCACCCCTGCCCCGTCCCGCCCCTCCCCTGCCCCTCCCGCCCCATCCCCTGCCCCTCCCGCCCCATCCCCTGCCCCTCCCGCCCCATCTCCTGCCCCTTCCCGCCCCACCCCTGCCCCATCCCGTCCCACCCCTGCCCCATCCCGTCCCACCCCTGCCCCTCCTACCCCATCCCGTCCCACCCCTGCCCCTCCTACCCCTCCTACCCCATCCCGTCCCACCCCTGCCCCTCCTGCCCCATCCCGCCCCACCCCTGCCCCCCGTACCCCACCCCGGCCCCCCCCTGCCCCGTCCTCCCCTGCCCGGCCCACCCCTGCCCCGTCCTCCCCTGCCCGGGCACTCTCTCCTGCCCCCCGCCCCACCCAGCCTCCTTTCTCTCCTGGCCCAGCAGCACCTAACCCCCCTCCAGCTGCTGGTGCCCGCCCTTCGGAGGACTTTCCTGTGCTTCCTCCCCCAGGTACCATACAGAGGAAGAGGAAAGGAAGGGACAACGTATCAGAAGAGTCCCACAAAAGAAAGATAATCGAGACCTGCGAGACCCCTCAAGCTTCAGATGAGGAGGAGGAGATGGAGCAGGTCTGCGAGAGCCTTGAAGCTTCAGAAGGAGAGGAGGTGATGGAGCAGGCCCAAGTGGAGCAGGTCCAAGCAGAGCCAGTCCAAGCTCAATCTATGGAGGAGCTGCTGCAGGACCCAGAGGTTAAGAAAATCCTGGACACTCCGTCCAACACGGTCTACGACGAGTTCTTGGAAGGGCGCTACGAGAAGCCACAGGAGCCGACAGGCGCCAGAGAAGAGGACCCGTCCGACCAGACTGGTAACTAGTATCAGAACTAACCTCTCTTTTTATTCCCATGGCTGATCTCAACATCTTCTGCATTAATGTGAGGAGTATTAGAGCTTGGTTTAGATTTCAGACTGTTCTTACGTTCTTAGATTCCCAGAGGTGTGATGTTTACATGTTGCAGGAATGTGCTTTGTCTGCTTCTAGGTCTTACAACCATCTGGCCAGGCAGTGGCCTCACGGCCCTTCCTACTGGTCTGGTGGGGGCGACAATAGGTCTGCGGGGGTGGCCATCCTGATCAGGGGAGGTAACTTTGCACTTGATTCCGTCCGGGAGCTCGTCTGTGGCAGACTTCTTGTCGCAGACGGTTCCTGGGCGGGTGAGCCCGTGCGGCTCATCAACGTGTATGCCTCCCCTGAGAGGGATGTCCGACTGGAGGTTCTCCAGGCCCTGCGGGCTGAACTCGCCACCACTAGAGCAGTAGTGTTGGGTGGTGACTTCAACTGCCCCATTGAGGTGGACGGGCGCAGTTCTGGCACATCCGCCAACCTGGACGTGACGTCTAAACTGCTGATTGAGATGGTGACGGAGGCATCCTTGCAGGACGTTGTCGGGTCCATCGGGAACGGCTCCGTAAACTATACGTGGAGCCGCCCCGATGGCTCGCTCCGTTCTCGGATAGACTTCATCTTCACTTCGAGAGCAGTCAGAAAGGTGTCGTACTCTATGGTCCCCTGCTTCTTCTCTGACCACAGGGCCATTCGATTCCGGGGGACTCTGGGCCATGGATTCCCACCTGGCCCGGGCTCCTGGAAGTTGAATTGTGCCCTGTTGGAGCAGAGGGAGGTCATGGAGGAACTTAGGGATGCTTACCTTGTATGGCGAAATGACAAATGTCTGTTCAAGTGCATCAGCGATTGGTGGGAATATGTTAAAGTCGAATTCCGTTGTTTCTTTCAGGCAAAAGGCAGACAACAGGCGTGTGCGAAGAAGTGGGACTTGAGGAAACTGCAGCGCGAGCTGCGGTCCCTGCAGGACCTGCTCCAGTGTGGCTGGGACGTCAGGGAGGAGCTGGAGGAGACCAAAAAGAGCTTGAAAAGGCACTTTGAGGAGGAATCAAAGCGAATCGTCTTTCGTTCCAAGGTGGAGAACCTGGAGAAGGGTGAGAAATGTAACTCTTTCTTTTTCAGGAAGCTCCATGCCGGCCACACGCCCCTGACTGAGCTACGAGATGAGACCGGACACATGAGGAGCGGCAAGGAGGAAGTGATGGGGGTCGTCCACGACTTCTACAGCAACCTCTACGCCCCCAAGTCATCCGACTCCGAAGCCGCCGAGAGGTTCCTGTCAGGTGTCACTAACGTTGTTGATCCCGCAGGTGCGGCGGCTATGGACGATCCCTTGACGGTGGGGGAGCTGCTCTCTGCCGCTAAATCCTTTAAGCCCGGCAGGACCCCGGGCAGTGACGGTCTCCCGGCCGAGCTCTACGTAGCGCTGGGTGACCTGATCTGTCCGGACCTGTTGGAGGTGTACGAGGAGGTGGTGGTGGGGGGCAGAATGCCCCCGTCGTTGAGGGAAGGGATGATCACGATCTTGTATAAGCGGAAGGGGGAGAGATGTGACCTGAAAAACTGGCGTCCCATCTCTCTCCTGAACGTGGACTACAAGATCCTCGCCAAGGTGCTGGCCAACAGGCTGAAACCTGTCATGGGGCAGATCGTCCATCCGGACCAGACCTGCAGCATTCCTGGCCGCAGGATTGCCGACAGCCTTGCCCTTGTGAGAGACACGGTCCATTACATCCAGGACCGCGGGGGCCGCGCCGCCCTGGTCAGCTTAGATCAGGAGAAGGCGTTCGACCGTGTCTCCCACGCATTCATGGACAGGGTTTTGCGCAGGCTGGGCCTGGGGAAGATGTTTTGCTCTTTTGTTAACGTTATGTATTTTGACATTTACAGTACGGTGTTGGTGAACGGCTGGAAGACTGACCCCTTTCCTATTCTTTCAGGGGTTAGACAAGGCTGCCCTCTTTCACCTCTCCTTTTTGTTTGTGTTATAGAGCTCTTCGCTGAGACTATCCGGCAGAATGGAGAGATCAGAGGGATCACCGCACCAGGACCAGATCGCCACGAGGTCAAGTGCTCGCTCTACATGGACGACGTGACCGTCTTCTGCGCTGACCAGCGTTCGGTGACTGCACTCGTCCAGACCTGCGAGGACTTCGGCAGAGCTTCGGGGGCAAAAGTCAACTGCGGGAAGTCGGAGGCCATGCTCTTCGGGGAGTGGCACCTGGCTTCTTCCGCCCCCTTCCCCTTTACTATTAAGCCGGACTTCATTCAAATTCTTGGAGTCTGGTTCGGGAAGGAAGGAGCGGCCCTTAAGTCTTGGCAAGACCGACTAGGAAGGATAAACTCGAAGATCGGACTGTGGAGCTCCAGAAAGCTCACGATGGAAGGCAAGGCACTTGTCCTGCGGAGTGAAGTTTTGCCTGTGCTCCAATATACCGCACAGGCCTGGCCTCCCCATACCACCGTTTGCAAGGCCATCACCCGGACAGTGTTTGGCTTCGTCTGGGGCAAAATGGACAGAGTCAAGAGGACCGTGATGTACAAGGAACCCCGCAAGGGTGGGAAGGGAATACCCGACATCCCCGCTCTGCTGAGGGCCTCCTTTGCATGTGTCACGGTGCAGCGGACTCTTGTTGAAAAGACTGGCTCAGCGGGCAGGTCCATGTCTCGCTTGCTTCTCATGCCCCTCTGGAGACAGCTGGGCTGGGACAAGTGGGACAGCTCCATCCCTTACAACTGGAACACTCCCTGGTTCTATGGGGATGTTGTCCGGTTTGTGAGGGAGCACCAGCTGGAAGGACTGAAACCCGACCTATGGAAGCCGAAGACAATCCACAAGCTCATCCGAGCTAAGGACTTGACCGAGCTGGTTCCGGGACTCCCCGCAGCCACTGCAGAGACAGTTTGGAACAATGTGGCCTCAAAGCGGCTTACCAATGGACACAAGGACTTGTCGTGGATGGCCGTCATGGGAGGTCTCTCTCTCAGGTCATTCATGCATGCCCGCAACCTGTGCAAGACCCGGTACTGCCCCCGTTGCCCCTACGTGGAGGAAACATCTTTCCACGTGTTTTGGCAGTGCCCCTTTGCACAGGGTCTGTTGGACGCCCTAGAACAGGAACTCAGAGACTCAGTGCCCAGGAGCTGCCTATCGTACCATTCGGTGCTTTACGGCCTGTTCCCTGGGACCCACGACGTGGAGGCCATCCAGGAGGCCTGGCGCCTTATGAACTGTTTTAAGGACGCAGTGTGGCTTGCCAGGAACCGCCTCGTGATCAACAGGGAAAACATGTCCGTCCGGGACTGCCGCAGGTTCATCAAGAACCTGCTTAGAGACTATTTCATCTTGGACAGCTCGGCCGTTGATGAGGAAGAAGAGGAGTGAAGACCCCTCTCCTCCTCCCATGTCTCCCTGAAGATACAGCCCAACAGTTTGGCCCTGTGATCCGCCCCCTCCCTACCCCCACATAGTCGCCCACACCCCTACCCCGATCACAGATTGTATTATTTGGTTTTTGTTTGATCTCTTGTGCTTTTCTATTGCAGGATTGAGCTGAATGTTAGAGTAGCATGGTGTGCGATGTATAGCTTAGGGAACCTTTGCTGTGTATTGTACTATCATGCTTTGTGTGACTGTAATTTATTGTACGACTTGTAATGACTGAACGGTAAATAAAGCTCTTTCAATCAAAAAAAAAAAAAAATCTGTTCTTATCAGTTTAATATCTGATACGTCCCCTATCTGGGGACCATATATTAAATGGATTTTTGAGAACGGGGGCCGATTTCGAAGCTTGCTTCCGTCGCCCTATGCATTGACCCGATATGGCAGTATCTTCGGGTACAGTGCACCACCCCCTTACAGGGTTAAAAAGAAAGATTCCTACTTTCATTGCTACCTGCTTGCTGGCTAGCCAGCTAGCCAGCCCTGTGGGCCTTGCTGCTGCTGCAGCCAAAAAACAAAAGGTGGTGCTGCTGCTGCTTCTGCTGCTTCTGCTTCTGCTTGTGTCTGGCCCCTGTTGGAGCGTCCAGGCACAGGACTTCTGCTGCTGCTGACTAAATGGCCTCCTTAATTGGATCATTTGAGTAGCCAGCACACCTGTGCAGGTAGGGCATGACATGATAGGCAGCTGCCTTGATAGCGGGTGGGTGCTGAATGTTCCTAATTGACAAAATAAGATTAATGCTTATGAAGAAATATAAAATCTCATCCCTTCCCCAATATCGCGCCACACCCCTACCCCTTAATTCCCTGGTTGAACTTGATGGACATATGTCTTTTTTCGACCGTACTAACTATGTAACTATGTAACATAACATGGGGGGGGGGGGTCTCCTGGCTGTTCACACAGGTGTGTCATTGCTGTACATTGACCATGCATTGCTTCTGTGGTATTGCAAAGGCAAAGACAAATGCTTCCAGCCATCCATTGCACTAATGGATTGGTCATCAGCTGGCTGTCTATGTCCCGCATCAATATAGACCAAAGTACAGAGGGTTAGGCTATGCTATTGTGCACCTACCTGATGCATCAGAAGGTGCGAGGCCCTTGCTAAATTCTGTGCACAGACTTTGAGATCTATGCTTTAGACTGTATCTAAATCTGCTCCAACATGGACTGACATTCTGGCCTACTTTCAGCCGATGCGACTTGTCTGTCGCTGAACAGTCGCTTTTTATGTATTCAGCACCTATGTATAATGTTGTAAAAATGCTCTAGAAGCTAAAGTCGCAGAAATGTCACACATATTTGGCCTGCAACTTTCTGTGCGACAAATTCAGACAGGAAAAATCAGTATAAATCCTTAGAAAATTATCCCCCAGTGTCTCCATCTGCTGGCGGTATTGAATAAGCATTGCTGCACTGATGGGGTATGCATTAGACGAAAAAAAAGAAGAAAAAGAAGAATAATACGCCCAGAAAAGAGGCGAAAAGGAGAAAAACGTAAAAAAACGTGAAAAAAAAGTAAGAGGAAGAGAAGGGAAAAAAAGGTGGAAATGGGTTTAAAAGTGATTTCGGCGGAGAAATATATATATATATATATATATATATGCGCACACACACACATAGATATAAACGTATTCTCCGTTGAGATATTGCAGCCGCTGCTGTGTCCAGGCCCAGGAGCCTTAGCACTGTGCTGTGATGTCACTCAATACCACTGACATCACTAGGTGTAAACAACATCTCTCCTTTGCTGTGTATGTGACTATGGAGCTGTTTGGTGATGTCGTCTATTACGGCCTTCATAGAAGCAACAGGAGATTGTTGCATCCATCTTGAACCCTCAGAACTACAGTGCTATGATGTCACTCACTTCCACAGGCCTTGCAGAGTGTAAACAACAACAACCCAGCTTTGTTGTGTATGTAACCATAGGGATTTGTGATGTCACCTAGAACCTTCACAGCAGCGACAGCTTTATGAGGAGCATCAGCACTGCTCTGCCTGAGCAGAACCATCACCGCCATAGGTTGTCAAATAACCCGGATTTAACCCACACAGGTAAGTCCAATGGGGTGCAGGCATGTCCTCTATGCTTACAGCTTCCCGTGGGTGTTGGTTTGATACCGTTTGGGGACAGCCAAGGAGGCATCTGCAGGCAACAAAGGTAGGTGTGTGCTTGTGTGTGTGTTTCCTATGCAGATCCTAAGCCCAGTGTCACATGCAAGTAGGAGGAGTAAGAAGGGTTCCTGGCAAATCCGGGTTATGGATTGCATTTAAAAAGGCCCCGTGGGAGTGCAATGGGCCCCTGTCTTGCTGCTTAGCAATAATGGTATGGGTTTAGGTTCTGCTGTGTGTACTGGTGGTTGACTGCCCCCCAGCCCAGAGTGTGCATGGAAAATTGTCTGGCAGCCTCCCTGACAGCAAGCAGTGATAGTGCCCATGAAGGGGACCTTGTTGGGCCGGCCCCTTTCACGGTTATCGCTTCTCGGCCTTTTGGCTAAGATCAAGTGTAGTATCTGTTCTTATCAGTTTAATATCTGATACGTCCCCTATCTGGGGACCATATATTAAATGGATTTTTGAGAACGGGGGCCGATTTCGAAGCTTGCTTCCGTCGCCCTATGCATTGACCCGATATGGCAGTATCTTCGGGTACAGTGCACCACCCCCTTACAGGGTTAAAAAGAAAGATTCCTACTTTCATTGCTACCTGCTTGCTGGCTAGCCAGCTAGCCAGCCCTGTGGGCCTTGCTGCTGCTGCAGCCAAAAAACAAAAGGTGGTGCTGCTGCTGCTTCTGCTGCTTCTGCTTCTGCTTGTGTCTGGCCCCTGTTGGAGCGTCCAGGCACAGGACTTCTGCTGCTGCTGACTAAATGGCCTCCTTAATTGGATCATTTGAGTAGCCAGCACACCTGTGCAGGTAGGGCATGACATGATAGGCAGCTGCCTTGATAGCGGGTGGGTGCTGAATGTTCCTAATTGACAAAATAAGATTAATGCTTATGAAGAAATATAAAATCTCATCCCTTCCCCAATATCGCGCCACACCCCTACCCCTTAATTCCCTGGTTGAACTTGATGGACATATGTCTTTTTTCGACCGTACTAACTATGTAACTATGTAACATAACATGGGGGGGGGGTCTCCTGGCTGTTCACACAGGTGTGTCATTGCTGTACATTGACCATGCATTGCTTCTGTGGTATTGCAAAGGCAAAGACAAATGCTTCCAGCCATCCATTGCACTAATGGATTGGTCATCAGCTGGCTGTCTATGTCCCGCATCAATATAGACCAAAGTACAGAGGGTTAGGCTATGCTATTGTGCACCTACCTGATGCATCAGAAGGTGCGAGGCCCTTGCTAAATTCTGTGCACAGACTTTGAGATCTATGCTTTAGACTGTATCTAAACCTGCTCCAACATGGACTGACATTCTGGCCTACTTTCAGCCGATGCGACTTGTCTGTCGCTGAACAGTCGCTTTTTATGTATTCAGCACCTATGTATAATGTTGTAAAAATGCTCTAGAAGCTAAAGTCGCAGAAATGTCACACATATTTGGCCTGCAACTTTCTGTGCGACAAATTCAGACAGGAAAAATCAGTATAAATCCTTAGAAAATTATCCCCCAGTGTCTCCATCTGCTGGCGGTATTGAATAAGCATTGCTGCACTGATGGGGTATGCATTAGACGAAAAAAAAGAAGAAAAAGAAGAATAATACGCCCAGAAAAGAGGCGAAAAGGAGAAAAACGTAAAAAAACGTGAAAAAAAAGTAAGAGGAAGAGAAGGGAAAAAAAGGTGGAAATGGGTTTAAAAGTGATTTCGGCGGAGAAATATATATATATATATATATATATATATATATATATATATATATATATATATATATATGCGCACACACACACATAGATATAAACGTATTCTCCGTTGAGATATTGCAGCCGCTGCTGTGTCCAGGCCCAGGAGCCTTAGCACTGTGCTGTGATGTCACTCAATACCACTGACATCACTAGGTGTAAACAACATCTCTCCTTTGCTGTGTATGTGACTATGGAGCTGTTTGGTGATGTCGTCTATTACGGCCTTCATAGAAGCAACAGGAGATTGTTGCATCCATCTTGAACCCTCAGAACTACAGTGCTATGATGTCACTCACTTCCACAGGCCTTGCAGAGTGTAAACAACAACAACCCAGCTTTGTTGTGTATGTAACCATAGGGATTTGTGATGTCACCTAGAACCTTCACAGCAGCGACAGCTTTATGAGGAGCATCAGCACTGCTCTGCCTGAGCAGAACCATCACCGCCATAGGTTGTCAAATAACCCGGATTTAACCCACACAGGTAAGTCCAATGGGGTGCAGGCATGTCCTCTATGCTTACAGCTTCCCGTGGGTGTTGGTTTGATACCGTTTGGGGACAGCCAAGGAGGCATCTGCAGGCAACAAAGGTAGGTGTGTGCTTGTGTGTGTGTTTCCTATGCAGATCCTAAGCCCAGTGTCACATGCAAGTAGGAGGAGTAAGAAGGGTTCCTGGCAAATCCGGGTTATGGATTGCATTTAAAAAGGCCCCGTGGGAGTGCAATGGGCCCCTGTCTTGCTGCTTAGCAATAATGGTATGGGTTTAGGTTCTGCTGTGTGTACTGGTGGTTGACTGCCCCCCAGCCCAGAGTGTGCATGGAAAATTGTCTGGCAGCCTCCCTGACAGCAAGCAGTGATAGTGCCCATGAAGGGGACCTTGTTGGGCCCGCCCCTTTCACGGTTATCGCTTCTCGGCCTTTTGGCTAAGATCAAGTGTAGTATCTGTTCTTATCAGTTTAATATCTGATACGTCCCCTATCTGGGGACCATATATTAAATGGATTTTTGAGAACGGGGGCCGATTTCGAAGCTTGCTTCCGTCGCCCTATGCATTGACCCGATATGGCAGTATCTTCGGGTACAGTGCACCACCCCCTTACAGGGTTAAAAAGAAAGATTCCTACTTTCATTGCTACCTGCTTGCTGGCTAGCCAGCTAGCCAGCCCTGTGGGCCTTGCTGCTGCTGCAGCCAAAAAACAAAAGGTGGTGCTGCTGCTGCTTCTGCTGCTTCTGCTTCTGCTTGTGTCTGGCCCCTGTTGGAGCGTCCAGGCACAGGACTTCTGCTGCTGCTGACTAAATGGCCTCCTTAATTGGATCATTTGAGTAGCCAGCACACCTGTGCAGGTAGGGCATGACATGATAGGCAGCTGCCTTGATAGCGGGTGGGTGCTGAATGTTCCTAATTGACAAAATAAGATTAATGCTTATGAAGAAATATAAAATCTCATCCCTTCCCCAATATCGCGCCACACCCCTACCCCTTAATTCCCTGGTTGAACTTGATGGACATATGTCTTTTTTCGACCGTACTAACTATGTAACTATGTAACATAACATGGGGGGGGGGTCTCCTGGTTGTTCACACAGGTGTGTCATTGCTGTACATTGACCATGCATTGCTTCTGTGGTATTGCAAAGGCAAAGACAAATGCTTCCAGCCATCCATTGCACTAATGGATTGGTCATCAGCTGGCTGTCTATGTCCCGCATCAATATAGACCAAAGTACAGAGGGTTAGGCTATGCTATTGTGCACCTACCTGATGCATCAGAAGGTGCGAGGCCCTTGCTAAATTCTGTGCACAGACTTTGAGATCTATGCTTTAGACTGTATCTAAACCTGCTCCAACATGGACTGACATTCTGGCCTACTTTCAGCCGATGCGACTTGTCTGTCGCTGAACAGTCGCTTTTTATGTATTCAGCACCTATGTATAATGTTGTAAAAATGCTCTAGAAGCTAAAGTCGCAGAAATGTCACACATATTTGGCCTGCAACTTTCTGTGCGACAAATTCAGACAGGAAAAATCAGTATAAATCCTTAGAAAATTATCCCCCAGTGTCTCCATCTGCTGGCGGTATTGAATAAGCATTGCTGCACTGATGGGGTATGCATTAGACGAAAAAAAAGAAGAAAAAGAAGAATAATACGCCCAGAAAAGAGGCGAAAAGGAGAAAAACGTAAAAAAACGTGAAAAAAAAGTAAGAGGAAGAGAAGGGAAAAAAAGGTGGAAATGGGTTTAAAAGTGATTTCGGCGGAGAAATATATATATATATATATATATGCGCACACACACACATAGATATAAACGTATTCTCCATTGAGATATTGCAGCCGCTGCTGTGTCCAGGCCCAGGAGCCTTAGCACTGTGCTGTGATGTCACTCAATACCACTGACATCACTAGGTGTAAACAACATCTCTCCTTTGCTGTGTATGTGACTATGGAGCTGTTTGGTGATGTCGTCTATTACGGCCTTCATAGAAGCAACAGGAGATTGTTGCATCCATCTTGAACCCTCAGAACTACAGTGCTATGATGTCACTCACTTCCACAGGCCTTGCAGAGTGTAAACAACAACAACCCAGCTTTGTTGTGTATGTAACCATAGGGATTTGTGATGTCACCTAGAACCTTCACAGCAGCGACAGCTTTATGAGGAGCATCAGCACTGCTCTGCCTGAGCAGAACCATCACCGCCATAGGTTGTCAAATAACCCGGATTTAACCCACACAGGTAAGTCCAATGGGGTGCAGGCATGTCCTCTATGCTTACAGCTTCCCGTGGGTGTTGGTTTGATACCGTTTGGGGACAGCCAAGGAGGCATCTGCAGGCAACAAAGGTAGGTGTGTGCTTGTGTGTGTGTTTCCTATGCAGATCCTAAGCCCAGTGTCACATGCAAGTAGGAGGAGTAAGAAGGGTTCCTGGCAAATCCGGGTTATGGATTGCATTTAAAAAGGCCCCGTGGGAGTGCAATGGGCCCCTGTCTTGCTGCTTAGCAATAATGGTATGGGTTTAGGTTCTGCTGTGTGTACTGGTGGTTGACTGCCCCCCAGCCCAGAGTGTGCATGGAAAATTGTCTGGCAGCCTCCCTGACAGCAAGCAGTGATAGTGCCCATGAAGGGGACCTTGTTGGGCCCGCCCCTTTCACGGTTATCGCTTCTCGGCCTTTTGGCTAAGATCAAGTGTAGTATCTGTTCTTATCAGTTTAATATCTGATACGTCCCCTATCTGGGGACCATATATTAAATGGATTTTTGAGAACGGGGGCCGATTTCGAAGCTTGCTTCCGTCGCCCTATGCATTGACCCGATATGGCAGTATCTTCGGGTACAGTGCACCACCCCCTTACAGGGTTAAAAAGAAAGATTCCTACTTTCATTGCTACCTGCTTGCTGGCTAGCCAGCTAGCCAGCCCTGTGGGCCTTGCTGCTGCTGCAGCCAAAAAACAAAAGGTGGTGCTGCTGCTGCTTCTGCTGCTTCTGCTTCTGCTTGTGTCTGGCCCCTGTTGGAGCGTCCAGGCACAGGACTTCTGCTGCTGCTGACTAAATGGCCTCCTTAATTGGATCATTTGAGTAGCCAGCACACCTGTGCAGGTAGGGCATGACATGATAGGCAGCTGCCTTGATAGCGGGTGGGTGCTGAATGTTCCTAATTGACAAAATAAGATTAATGCTTATGAAGAAATATAAAATCTCATCCCTTCCCCAATATCGCGCCACACCCCTACCCCTTAATTCCCTGGTTGAACTTGATGGACATATGTCTTTTTTCGACCGTACTAACTATGTAACTATGTAACATAACATGGGGGGGGGGGTCTCCTGGCTGTTCACACAGGTGTGTCATTGCTGTACATTGACCATGCATTGCTTCTGTGGTATTGCAAAGGCAAAGACAAATGCTTCCAGCCATCCATTGCACTAATGGATTGGTCATCAGCTGGCTGTCTATGTCCCGCATCAATATAGACCAAAGTACAGAGGGTTAGGCTATGCTATTGTGCACCTACCTGATGCATCAGAAGGTGCGAGGCCCTTGCTAAATTCTGTGCACAGACTTTGAGATCTATGCTTTAGACTGTATCTAAACCTGCTCCAACATGGACTGACATTCTGGCCTACTTTCAGCCGATGCGACTTGTCTGTCGCTGAACAGTCGCTTTTTATGTATTCAGCACCTATGTATAATGTTGTAAAAATGCTCTAGAAGCTAAAGTCGCAGAAATGTCACACATATTTGGCCTGCAACTTTCTGTGCGACAAATTCAGACAGGAAAAATCAGTATAAATCCTTAGAAAATTATCCCCCAGTGTCTCCATCTGCTGGCGGTATTGAATAAGCATTGCTGCACTGATGGGGTATGCATTAGACGAAAAAAAAAGAAGAAAAAGAAGAATAATACGCCCAGAAAAGAGGCGAAAAGGAGAAAAACGTAAAAAAACGTGAAAAAAAAGTAAGAGGAAGAGAAGGGAAAAAAAGGTGGAAATGGGTTTAAAAGTGATTTCGGCGGAGAAATATATATATATATATATATATATATATATATATATATATATATATATGCGCACACACACACATAGATATAAACGTATTCTCCGTTGAGATATTGCAGCCGCTGCTGTGTCCAGGCCCAGGAGCCTTAGCACTGTGCTGTGATGTCACTCAATACCACTGACATCACTAGGTGTAAACAACATCTCTCCTTTGCTGTGTATGTGACTATGGAGCTGTTTGGTGATGTCGTCTATTACGGCCTTCATAGAAGCAACAGGAGATTGTTGCATCCATCTTGAACCCTCAGAACTACAGTGCTATGATGTCACTCACTTCCACAGGCCTTGCAGAGTGTAAACAACAACAACCCAGCTTTGTTGTGTATGTAACCATAGGGATTTGTGATGTCACCTAGAACCTTCACAGCAGCGACAGCTTTATGAGGAGCATCAGCACTGCTCTGCCTGAGCAGAACCATCACCGCCATAGGTTGTCAAATAACCCGGATTTAACCCACACAGGTAAGTCCAATGGGGTGCAGGCATGTCCTCTATGCTTACAGCTTCCCGTGGGTGTTGGTTTGATACCGTTTGGGGACAGCCAAGGAGGCATCTGCAGGCAACAAAGGTAGGTGTGTGCTTGTGTGTGTGTTTCCTATGCAGATCCTAAGCCCAGTGTCACATGCAAGTAGGAGGAGTAAGAAGGGTTCCTGGCAAATCCGGGTTATGGATTGCATTTAAAAAGGCCCCGTGGGAGTGCAATGGGCCCCTGTCTTGCTGCTTAGCAATAATGGTATGGGTTTAGGTTCTGCTGTGTGTACTGGTGGTTGACTGCCCCCCAGCCCAGAGTGTGCATGGAAAATTGTCTGGCAGCCTCCCTGACAGCAAGCAGTGATAGTGCCCATGAAGGGGACCTTGTTGGGCCCGCCCCTTTCACGGTTATCGCTTCTCGGCCTTTTGGCTAAGATCAAGTGTAGTATCTGTTCTTATCAGTTTAATATCTGATACGTCCCCTATCTGGGGACCATATATTAAATGGATTTTTGAGAACGGGGGCCGATTTCGAAGCTTGCTTCCGTCGCCCTATGCATTGACCCGATATGGCAGTATCTTCGGGTACAGTGCACCACCCCCTTACAGGGTTAAAAAGAAAGATTCCTACTTTCATTGCTACCTGCTTGCTGGCTAGCCAGCTAGCCAGCCCTGTGGGCCTTGCTGCTGCTGCAGCCAAAAAACAAAAGGTGGTGCTGCTGCTGCTTCTGCTGCTTCTGCTTCTGCTTGTGTCTGGCCCCTGTTGGAGCGTCCAGGCACAGGACTTCTGCTGCTGCTGACTAAATGGCCTCCTTAATTGGATCATTTGAGTAGCCAGCACACCTGTGCAGGTAGGGCATGACATGATAGGCAGCTGCCTTGATAGCGGGTGGGTGCTGAATGTTCCTAATTGACAAAATAAGATTAATGCTTATGAAGAAATATAAAATCTCATCCCTTCCCCAATATCGCGCCACACCCCTACCCCTTAATTCCCTGGTTGAACTTGATGGACATATGTCTTTTTTCGACCGTACTAACTATGTAACTATGTAACATAACATGGGGGGGGGGGGTCTCCTGGCTGTTCACACAGGTGTGTCATTGCTGTACATTGACCATGCATTGCTTCTGTGGTATTGCAAAGGCAAAGACAAATGCTTCCAGCCATCCATTGCACTAATGGATTGGTCATCAGCTGGCTGTCTATGTCCCGCATCAATATAGACCAAAGTACAGAGGGTTAGGCTATGCTATTGTGCACCTACCTGATGCATCAGAAGGTGCGAGGCCCTTGCTAAATTCTGTGCACAGACTTTGAGATCTATGCTTTAGACTGTATCTAAACCTGCTCCAACATGGACTGACATTCTGGCCTACTTTCAGCCGATGCGACTTGTCTGTCGCTGAACAGTCGCTTTTTATGTATTCAGCACCTATGTATAATGTTGTAAAAATGCTCTAGAAGCTAAAGTCGCAGAAATGTCACACATATTTGGCCTGCAACTTTCTGTGCGACAAATTCAGACAGGAAAAATCAGTATAAATCCTTAGAAAATTATCCCCCAGTGTCTCCATCTGCTGGCGGTATTGAATAAGCATTGCTGCACTGATGGGGTATGCATTAGACGAAAAAAAAGAAGAAAAAGAAGAATAATACGCCCAGAAAAGAGGCGAAAAGGAGAAAAACGTAAAAAAACGTGAAAAAAAAGTAAGAGGAAGAGAAGGGAAAAAAAGGTGGAAATGGGTTTAAAAGTGATTTCGGCGGAGAAATATATATATATATATATATATATATATATATATATATATATGCGCACACACACACATAGATATAAACGTATTCTCCGTTGAGATATTGCAGCCGCTGCTGTGTCCAGGCCCAGGAGCCTTAGCACTGTGCTGTGATGTCACTCAATACCACTGACATCACTAGGTGTAAACAACATCTCTCCTTTGCTGTGTATGTGACTATGGAGCTGTTTGGTGATGTCGTCTATTACGGCCTTCATAGAAGCAACAGGAGATTGTTGCATCCATCTTGAACCCTCAGAACTACAGTGCTATGATGTCACTCACTTCCACAGGCCTTGCAGAGTGTAAACAACAACAACCCAGCTTTGTTGTGTATGTAACCATAGGGATTTGTGATGTCACCTAGAACCTTCACAGCAGCGACAGCTTTATGAGGAGCATCAGCACTGCTCTGCCTGAGCAGAACCATCACCGCCATAGGTTGTCAAATAACCCGGATTTAACCCACACAGGTAAGTCCAATGGGGTGCAGGCATGTCCTCTATGCTTACAGCTTCCCGTGGGTGTTGGTTTGATACCGTTTGGGGACAGCCAAGGAGGCATCTGCAGGCAACAAAGGTAGGTGTGTGCTTGTGTGTGTGTTTCCTATGCAGATCCTAAGCCCAGTGTCACATGCAAGTAGGAGGAGTAAGAAGGGTTCCTGGCAAATCCGGGTTATGGATTGCATTTAAAAAGGCCCCGTGGGAGTGCAATGGGCCCCTGTCTTGCTGCTTAGCAATAATGGTATGGGTTTAGGTTCTGCTGTGTGTACTGGTGGTTGACTGCCCCCCAGCCCAGAGTGTGCATGGAAAATTGTCTGGCAGCCTCCCTGACAGCAAGCAGTGATAGTGCCCATGAAGGGGACCTTGTTGGGCCCGCCCCTTTCACGGTTATCGCTTCTCGGCCTTTTGGCTAAGATCAAGTGTAGTATCTGTTCTTATCAGTTTAATATCTGATACGTCCCCTATCTGGGGACCATATATTAAATGGATTTTTGAGAACGGGGGCCGATTTCGAAGCTTGCTTCCGTCGCCCTATGCATTGACCCGATATGGCAGTATCTTCGGGTACAGTGCACCACCCCCTTACAGGGTTAAAAAGAAAGATTCCTACTTTCATTGCTACCTGCTTGCTGGCTAGCCAGCTAGCCAGCCCTGTGGGCCTTGCTGCTGCTGCAGCCAAAAAACAAAAGGTGGTGCTGCTGCTGCTTCTGCTGCTTCTGCTTCTGCTTGTGTCTGGCCCCTGTTGGAGCGTCCAGGCACAGGACTTCTGCTGCTGCTGACTAAATGGCCTCCTTAATTGGATCATTTGAGTAGCCAGCACACCTGTGCAGGTAGGGCATGACATGATAGGCAGCTGCCTTGATAGCGGGTGGGTGCTGAATGTTCCTAATTGACAAAATAAGATTAATGCTTATGAAGAAATATAAAATCTCATCCCTTCCCCAATATCGCGCCACACCCCTACCCCTTAATTCCCTGGTTGAACTTGATGGACATATGTCTTTTTTCGACCGTACTAACTATGTAACTATGTAACATAACATGGGGGGGGGGGGGTCTCCTGGCTGTTCACACAGGTGTGTCATTGCTGTACATTGACCATGCATTGCTTCTGTGGTATTGCAAAGGCAAAGACAAATGCTTCCAGCCATCCATTGCACTAATGGATTGGTCATCAGCTGGCTGTCTATGTCCCGCATCAATATAGACCAAAGTACAGAGGGTTAGGCTATGCTATTGTGCACCTACCTGATGCATCAGAAGGTGCGAGGCCCTTGCTAAATTCTGTGCACAGACTTTGAGATCTATGCTTTAGACTGTATCTAAACCTGCTCCAACATGGACTGACATTCTGGCCTACTTTCAGCCGATGCGACTTGTCTGTCGCTGAACAGTCGCTTTTTATGTATTCAGCACCTATGTATAATGTTGTAAAAATGCTCTAGAAGCTAAAGTCGCAGAAATGTCACACATATTTGGCCTGCAACTTTCTGTGCGACAAATTCAGACAGGAAAAATCAGTATAAATCCTTAGAAAATTATCCCCCAGTGTCTCCATCTGCTGGCGGTATTGAATAAGCATTGCTGCACTGATGGGGTATGCATTAGACGAAAAAAAAGAAGAAAAAGAAGAATAATACGCCCAGAAAAGAGGCGAAAAGGAGAAAAACGTAAAAAAACGTGAAAAAAAAGTAAGAGGAAGAGAAGGGAAAAAAAGGTGGAAATGGGTTTAAAAGTGATTTCGGCGGAGAAATATATATATATATATATATATATATATATATATATGCGCACACACACACATAGATATAAACGTATTCTCCGTTGAGATATTGCAGCCGCTGCTGTGTCCAGGCCCAGGAGCCTTAGCACTGTGCTGTGATGTCACTCAATACCACTGACATCACTAGGTGTAAACAACATCTCTCCTTTGCTGTGTATGTGACTATGGAGCTGTTTGGTGATGTCGTCTATTACGGCCTTCATAGAAGCAACAGGAGATTGTTGCATCCATCTTGAACCCTCAGAACTACAGTGCTATGATGTCACTCACTTCCACAGGCCTTGCAGAGTGTAAACAACAACAACCCAGCTTTGTTGTGTATGTAACCATAGGGATTTGTGATGTCACCTAGAACCTTCACAGCAGCGACAGCTTTATGAGGAGCATCAGCACTGCTCTGCCTGAGCAGAACCATCACCGCCATAGGTTGTCAAATAACCCGGATTTAACCCACACAGGTAAGTCCAATGGGGTGCAGGCATGTCCTCTATGCTTACAGCTTCCCGTGGGTGTTGGTTTGATACCGTTTGGGGACAGCCAAGGAGGCATCTGCAGGCAACAAAGGTAGGTGTGTGCTTGTGTGTGTGTTTCCTATGCAGATCCTAAGCCCAGTGTCACATGCAAGTAGGAGGAGTAAGAAGGGTTCCTGGCAAATCCGGGTTATGGATTGCATTTAAAAAGGCCCCGTGGGAGTGCAATGGGCCCCTGTCTTGCTGCTTAGCAATAATGGTATGGGTTTAGGTTCTGCTGTGTGTACTGGTGGTTGACTGCCCCCCAGCCCAGAGTGTGCATGGAAAATTGTCTGGCAGCCTCCCTGACAGCAAGCAGTGATAGTGCCCATGAAGGGGACCTTGTTGGGCCCGCCCCTTTCACGGTTATCGCTTCTCGGCCTTTTGGCTAAGATCAAGTGTAGTATCTGTTCTTATCAGTTTAATATCTGATACGTCCCCTATCTGGGGACCATATATTAAATGGATTTTTGAGAACGGGGGCCGATTTCGAAGCTTGCTTCCGTCGCCCTATGCATTGACCTGATATGGCAGTATCTTCGGGTACAGTGCACCACCCCCTTACAGGGTTAAAAAGAAAGATTCCTACTTTCATTGCTACCTGCTTGCTGGCTAGCCAGCTAGCCAGCCCTGTGGGCCTTGCTGCTGCTGCAGCCAAAAAACAAAAGGTGGTGCTGCTGCTGCTTCTGCTGCTTCTGCTTCTGCTTGTGTCTGGCCCCTGTTGGAGCGTCCAGGCACAGGACTTCTGCTGCTGCTGACTAAATGGCCTCCTTAATTGGATCATTTGAGTAGCCAGCACACCTGTGCAGGTAGGGCATGACATGATAGGCAGCTGCCTTGATAGCGGGTGGGTGCTGAATGTTCCTAATTGACAAAATAAGATTAATGCTTATGAAGAAATATAAAATCTCATCCCTTCCCCAATATCGCGCCACACCCCTACCCCTTAATTCCCTGGTTGAACTTGATGGACATATGTCTTTTTTCGACCGTACTAACTATGTAACTATGTAACATAACATGGGGGGGGGGGGGTCTCCTGGCTGTTCACACAGGTGTGTCATTGCTGTACATTGACCATGCATTGCTTCTGTGGTATTGCAAAGGCAAAGACAAATGCTTCCAGCCATCCATTGCACTAATGGATTGGTCATCAGCTGGCTGTCTATGTCCCGCATCAATATAGACCAAAGTACAGAGGGTTAGGCTATGCTATTGTGCACCTACCTGATGCATCAGAAGGTGCGAGGCCCTTGCTAAATTCTGTGCACAGACTTTGAGATCTATGCTTTAGACTGTATCTAAACGTGCTCCAACATGGACTGACATTCTGGCCTACTTTCAGCCGATGCGACTTGTCTGTCGCTGAACAGTCGCTTTTTATGTATTCAGCACCTATGTATAATGTTGTAAAAATGCTCTAGAAGCTAAAGTCGCAGAAATGTCACACATATTTGGCCTGCAACTTTCTGTGCGACAAATTCAGACAGGAAAAATCAGTATAAATCCTTAGAAAATTATCCCCCAGTGTCTCCATCTGCTGGCGGTATTGAATAAGCATTGCTGCACTGATGGGGTATGCATTAGACGAAAAAAAAGAAGAAAAAGAAGAATAATACGCCCAGAAAAGAGGCGAAAAGGAGAAAAACGTAAAAAAACGTGAAAAAAAAGTAAGAGGAAGAGAAGGGAAAAAAAGGTGGAAATGGGTTTAAAAGTGATTTCGGCGGAGAAATATATATATATATATATATATATATATATATACGCGCACACACACACATATATATAAACGTATTCTCCGTTGAGATATTGCAGCCGCTGCTGTGTCCAGGCCCAGGAGCCTTAGCACTGTGCTGTGATGTCACTCAATACCACTGACATCACTAGGTGTAAACAACATCTCTCCTTTGCTGTGTATGTGACTATGGAGCTGTTTGGTGATGTCGTCTATTACGGCCTTCATAGAAGCAACAGGAGATTGTTGCATCCATCTTGAACCCTCAGAACTACAGTGCTATGATGTCACTCACTTCCACAGGCCTTGCAGAGTGTAAACAACAACAACCCAGCTTTGTTGTGTATGTAACCATAGGGATTTGTGATGTCACCTAGAACCTTCACAGCAGCGACAGCTTTATGAGGAGCATCAGCACTGCTCTGCCTGAGCAGAACCATCACCGCCATAGGTTGTCAAATAACCCGGATTTAACCCACACAGGTAAGTCCAATGGGGTGCAGGCATGTCCTCTATGCTTACAGCTTCCCGTGGGTGTTGGTTTGATACCGTTTGGGGACAGCCAAGGAGGCATCTGCAGGCAACAAAGGTAGGTGTGTGCTTGTGTGTGTGTTTCCTATGCAGATCCTAAGCCCAGTGTCACATGCAAGTAGGAGGAGTAAGAAGGGTTCCTGGCAAATCCGGGTTATGGATTGCATTTAAAAAGGCCCCGTGGGAGTGCAATGGGCCCCTGTCTTGCTGCTTAGCAATAATGGTATGGGTTTAGGTTCTGCTGTGTGTACTGGTGGTTGACTGCCCCCCAGCCCAGAGTGTGCATGGAAAATTGTCTGGCAGCCTCCCTGACAGCAAGCAGTGATAGTGCCCATGAAGGGGACCTTGTTGGGCCCGCCCCTTTCACGGTTATCGCTTCTCGGCCTTTTGGCTAAGATCAAGTGTAGTATCTGTTCTTATCAGTTTAATATCTGATACGTCCCCTATCTGGGGACCATATATTAAATGGATTTTTGAGAACGGGGGCCGATTTCGAAGCTTGCTTCCGTCGCCCTATGCATTGACCCGATATGGCAGTATCTTCGGGTACAGTGCACCACCCCCTTACAGGGTTAAAAAGAAAGATTCCTACTTTCATTGCTACCTGCTTGCTGGCTAGCCAGCTAGCCAGCCCTGTGGGCCTTGCTGCTGCTGCAGCCAAAAAACAAAAGGTGGTGCTGCTGCTGCTTCTGCTGCTTCTGCTTGTGTCTGGCCCCTGTTGGAGCGTCCAGGCACAGGACTTCTGCTGCTGCTGACTAAATGGCCTCCTTAATTGGATCATTTGAGTAGCCAGCACACCTGTGCAGGTAGGGCATGACATGATAGGCAGCTGCCTTGATAGCGGGTGGGTGCTGAATGTTCCTAATTGACAAAATAAGATTAATGCTTATGAAGAAATATAAAATCTCATCCCTTCCCCAATATCGCGCCACACCCCTACCCCTTAATTCCCTGGTTGAACTTGATGGACATATGTCTTTTTTCGACCGTACTAACTATGTAACTATGTAACATAACATGGGGGGGGGGGTCTCCTGGCTGTTCACACAGGTGTGTCATTGCTGTACATTGACCATGCATTGCTTCTGTGGTATTGCAAAGGCAAAGACAAATGCTTCCAGCCATCCATTGCACTAATGGATTGGTCATCAGCTGGCTGTCTATGTCCCGCATCAATATAGACCAAAGTACAGAGGGTTAGGCTATGCTATTGTGCACCTACCTGATGCATCAGAAGGTGCGAGGCCCTTGCTAAATTCTGTGCACAGACTTTGAGATCTATGCTTTAGACTGTATCTAAACCTGCTCCAACATGGACTGACATTCTGGCCTACTTTCAGCCGATGCGACTTGTCTGTCGCTGAACAGTCGCTTTTTATGTATTCAGCACCTATGTATAATGTTGTAAAAATGCTCTAGAAGCTAAAGTCGCAGAAATGTCACACATATTTGGCCTGCAACTTTCTGTGCGACAAATTCAGACAGGAAAAATCAGTATAAATCCTTAGAAAATTATCCCCCAGTGTCTCCATCTGCTGGCGGTATTGAATAAGCATTGCTGCACTGATGGGGTATGCATTAGACGAAAAAAAAGAAGAAAAAGAAGAATAATACGCCCAGAAAAGAGGCGAAAAGGAGAAAAACGTAAAAAAACGTGAAAAAAAAGTAAGAGGAAGAGAAGGGAAAAAAAGGTGGAAATGGGTTTAAAAGTGATTTCGGCGGAGAAATATATATATATATATATATATATATATATATATATGCGCACACACACACATAGATATAAACGTATTCTCCGTTGAGATATTGCAGCCGCTGCTGTGTCCAGGCCCAGGAGCCTTAGCACTGTGCTGTGATGTCACTCAATACCACTGACATCACTAGGTGTAAACAACATCTCTCCTTTGCTGTGTATGTGACTATGGAGCTGTTTGGTGATGTCGTCTATTACGGCCTTCATAGAAGCAACAGGAGATTGTTGCATCCATCTTGAACCCTCAGAACTACAGTGCTATGATGTCACTCACTTCCACAGGCCTTGCAGAGTGTAAACAACAACAACCCAGCTTTGTTGTGTATGTAACCATAGGGATTTGTGATGTCACCTAGAACCTTCACAGCAGCGACAGCTTTATGAGGAGCATCAGCACTGCTCTGCCTGAGCAGAACCATCACCGCCATAGGTTGTCAAATAACCCGGATTTAACCCACACAGGTAAGTCCAATGGGGTGCAGGCATGTCCTCTATGCTTACAGCTTCCCGTGGGTGTTGGTTTGATACCGTTTGGGGACAGCCAAGGAGGCATCTGCAGGCAACAAAGGTAGGTGTGTGCTTGTGTGTGTGTTTCCTATGCAGATCCTAAGCCCAGTGTCACATGCAAGTAGGAGGAGTAAGAAGGGTTCCTGGCAAATCCGGGTTATGGATTGCATTTAAAAAGGCCCCGTGGGAGTGCAATGGGCCCCTGTCTTGCTGCTTAGCAATAATGGTATGGGTTTAGGTTCTGCTGTGTGTACTGGTGGTTGACTGCCCCCCAGCCCAGAGTGTGCATGGAAAATTGTCTGGCAGCCTCCCTGACAGCAAGCAGTGATAGTGCCCATGAAGGGGACCTTGTTGGGCCCGCCCCTTTCACGGTTATCGCTTCTCGGCCTTTTGGCTAAGATCAAGTGTAGTATCTGTTCTTATCAGTTTAATATCTGATACGTCCCCTATCTGGGGACCATATATTAAATGGATTTTTGAGAACGGGGGCCGATTTCGAAGCTTGCTTCCGTCGCCCTATGCATTGACCCGATATGGCAGTATCTTCGGGTACAGTGCACCACCCCCTTACAGGGTTAAAAAGAAAGATTCCTACTTTCATTGCTACCTGCTTGCTGGCTAGCCAGCTAGCCAGCCCTGTGGGCCTTGCTGCTGCTGCAGCCAAAAAACAAAAGGTGGTGCTGCTGCTGCTTCTGCTGCTTCTGCTTCTGCTTGTGTCTGGCCCCTGTTGGAGCGTCCAGGCACAGGACTTCTGCTGCTGCTGACTAAATGGCCTCCTTAATTGGATCATTTGAGTAGCCAGCACACCTGTGCAGGTAGGGCATGACATGATAGGCAGCTGCCTTGATAGCGGGTGGGTGCTGAATGTTCCTAATTGACAAAATAAGATTAATGCTTATGAAGAAATATAAAATCTCATCCCTTCCCCAATATCGCGCCACACCCCTACCCCTTAATTCCCTGGTTGAACTTGATGGACATATGTCTTTTTTCGACCGTACTAACTATGTAACTATGTAACATAACATGGGGGGGGGGGGTCTCCTGGCTGTTCACACAGGTGTGTCATTGCTGTACATTGACCATGCATTGCTTCTGTGGTATTGCAAAGGCAAAGACAAATGCTTCCAGCCATCCATTGCACTAATGGATTGGTCATCAGCTGGCTGTCTATGTCCCGCATCAATATAGACCAAAGTACAGAGGGTTAGGCTATGCTATTGTGCACCTACCTGATGCATCAGAAGGTGCGAGGCCCTTGCTAAATTCTGTGCACAGACTTTGAGATCTATGCTTTAGACTGTATCTAAACCTGCTCCAACATGGACTGACATTCTGGCCTACTTTCAGCCGATGCGACTTGTCTGTCGCTGAACAGTCGCTTTTTATGTATTCAGCACCTATGTATAATGTTGTAAAAATGCTCTAGAAGCTAAAGTCGCAGAAATGTCACACATATTTGGCCTGCAACTTTCTGTGCGACAAATTCAGACAGGAAAAATCAGTATAAATCCTTAGAAAATTATCCCCCAGTGTCTCCATCTGCTGGCGGTATTGAATAAGCATTGCTGCACTGATGGGGTATGCATTAGACGAAAAAAAAGAAGAAAAAGAAGAATAATACGCCCAGAAAAGAGGCGAAAAGGAGAAAAACGTAAAAAAACGTGAAAAAAAAGTAAGAGGAAGAGAAGGGAAAAAAAGGTGGAAATGGGTTTAAAAGTGATTTCGGCGGAGAAATATATATATATATATATATATATATATATATATATATATATATGCGCACACACACACATAGATATAAACGTATTCTCCGTTGAGATATTGCAGCCGCTGCTGTGTCCAGGCCCAGGAGCCTTAGCACTGTGCTGTGATGTCACTCAATACCACTGACATCACTAGGTGTAAACAACATCTCTCCTTTGCTGTGTATGTGACTATGGAGCTGTTTGGTGATGTCGTCTATTACGGCCTTCATAGAAGCAACAGGAGATTGTTGCATCCATCTTGAACCCTCAGAACTACAGTGCTATGATGTCACTCACTTCCACAGGCCTTGCAGAGTGTAAACAACAACAACCCAGCTTTGTTGTGTATGTAACCATAGGGATTTGTGATGTCACCTAGAACCTTCACAGCAGCGACAGCTTTATGAGGAGCATCAGCACTGCTCTGCCTGAGCAGAACCATCACCGCCATAGGTTGTCAAATAACCCGGATTTAACCCACACAGGTAAGTCCAATGGGGTGCAGGCATGTCCTCTATGCTTACAGCTTCCCGTGGGTGTTGGTTTGATACCGTTTGGGGACAGCCAAGGAGGCATCTGCAGGCAACAAAGGTAGGTGTGTGCTTGTGTGTGTGTTTCCTATGCAGATCCTAAGCCCAGTGTCACATGCAAGTAGGAGGAGTAAGAAGGGTTCCTGGCAAATCCGGGTTATGGATTGCATTTAAAAAGGCCCCGTGGGAGTGCAATGGGCCCCTGTCTTGCTGCTTAGCAATAATGGTATGGGTTTAGGTTCTGCTGTGTGTACTGGTGGTTGACTGCCCCCCAGCCCAGAGTGTGCATGGAAAATTGTCTGGCAGCCTCCCTGACAGCAAGCAGTGATAGTGCCCATGAAGGGGACCTTGTTGGGCCCGCCCCTTTCACGGTTATCGCTTCTCGGCCTTTTGGCTAAGATCAAGTGTAGTATCTGTTCTTATCAGTTTAATATCTGATACGTCCCCTATCTGGGGACCATATATTAAATGGATTTTTGAGAACGGGGGCCGATTTCGAAGCTTGCTTCCGTCGCCCTATGCATTGACCCGATATGGCAGTATCTTCGGGTACAGTGCACCACCCCCTTACAGGGTTAAAAAGAAAGATTCCTACTTTCATTGCTACCTGCTTGCTGGCTAGCCAGCTAGCCAGCCCTGTGGGCCTTGCTGCTGCTGCAGCCAAAAAACAAAAGGTGGTGCTGCTGCTGCTTCTGCTGCTTCTGCTTCTGCTTGTGTCTGGCCCCTGTTGGAGCGTCCAGGCACAGGACTTCTGCTGCTGCTGACTAAATGGCCTCCTTAATTGGATCATTTGAGTAGCCAGCACACCTGTGCAGGTAGGGCATGACATGATAGGCAGCTGCCTTGATAGCGGGTGGGTGCTGAATGTTCCTAATTGACAAAATAAGATTAATGCTTATGAAGAAATATAAAATCTCATCCCTTCCCCAATATCGCGCCACACCCCTACCCCTTAATTCCCTGGTTGAACTTGATGGACATATGTCTTTTTTCGACCGTACTAACTATGTAACTATGTAACATAACATGGGGGGGGGGGGTCTCCTGGCTGTTCACACAGGTGTGTCATTGCTGTACATTGACCATGCATTGCTTCTGTGGTATTGCAAAGGCAAAGACAAATGCTTCCAGCCATCCATTGCACTAATGGATTGGTCATCAGCTGGCTGTCTATGTCCCGCATCAATATAGACCAAAGTACAGAGGGTTAGGCTATGCTATTGTGCACCTACCTGATGCATCAGAAGGTGCGAGGCCCTTGCTAAATTCTGTGCACAGACTTTGAGATCTATGCTTTAGACTGTATCTAAACCTGCTCCAACATGGACTGACATTCTGGCCTACTTTCAGCCGATGCGACTTGTCTGTCGCTGAACAGTCGCTTTTTATGTATTCAGCACCTATGTATAATGTTGTAAAAATGCTCTAGAAGCTAAAGTCGCAGAAATGTCACACATATTTGGCCTGCAACTTTCTGTGCGACAAATTCAGACAGGAAAAATCAGTATAAATCCTTAGAAAATTATCCCCCAGTGTCTCCATCTGCTGGCGGTATTGAATAAGCATTGCTGCACTGATGGGGTATGCATTAGACGAAAAAAAAGAAGAAAAAGAAGAATAATACGCCCAGAAAAGAGGCGAAAAGGAGAAAAACGTAAAAAAACGTGAAAAAAAAGTAAGAGGAAGAGAAGGGAAAAAAAGGTGGAAATGGGTTTAAAAGTGATTTCGGCGGAGAAATATATATATATATATATATATATATATATATATATATATATATGCGCACACACACACATAGATATAAACGTATTCTCCGTTGAGATATTGCAGCCGCTGCTGTGTCCAGGCCCAGGAGCCTTAGCACTGTGCTGTGATGTCACTCAATACCACTGACATCACTAGGTGTAAACAACATCTCTCCTTTGCTGTGTATGTGACTATGGAGCTGTTTGGTGATGTCGTCTATTACGGCCTTCATAGAAGCAACAGGAGATTGTTGCATCCATCTTGAACCCTCAGAACTACAGTGCTATGATGTCACTCACTTCCACAGGCCTTGCAGAGTGTAAACAACAACAACCCAGCTTTGTTGTGTATGTAACCATAGGGATTTGTGATGTCACCTAGAACCTTCACAGCAGCGACAGCTTTATGAGGAGCATCAGCACTGCTCTGCCTGAGCAGAACCATCACCGCCATAGGTTGTCAAATAACCCGGATTTAACCCACACAGGTAAGTCCAATGGGGTGCAGGCATGTCCTCTATGCTTACAGCTTCCCGTGGGTGTTGGTTTGATACCGTTTGGGGACAGCCAAGGAGGCATCTGCAGGCAACAAAGGTAGGTGTGTGCTTGTGTGTGTGTTTCCTATGCAGATCCTAAGCCAAGTGTCACATGCAAGTAGGAGGAGTAAGAAGGGTTCCTGGCAAATCCGGGTTATGGATTGCATTTAAAAAGGCCCCGTGGGAGTGCAATGGGCCCCTGTCTTGCTGCTTAGCAATAATGGTATGGGTTTAGGTTCTGCTGTGTGTACTGGTGGTTGACTGCCCCCCAGCCCAGAGTGTGCATGGAAAATTGTCTGGCAGCCTCCCTGACAGCAAGCAGTGATAGTGCCCATGAAGGGGACCTTGTTGGGCCCGCCCCTTTCACGGTTATCGCTTCTCGGCCTTTTGGCTAAGATCAAGTGTAGTATCTGTTCTTATCAGTTTAATATCTGATACGTCCCCTATCTGGGGACCATATATTAAATGGATTTTTGAGAACGGGGGCCGATTTCGAAGCTTGCTTCCGTCGCCCTATGCATTGACCCGATATGGCAGTATCTTCGGGTACAGTGCACCACCCCCTTACAGGGTTAAAAAGAAAGATTCCTACTTTCATTGCTACCTGCTTGCTGGCTAGCCAGCTAGCCAGCCCTGTGGGCCTTGCTGCTGCTGCAGCCAAAAAACAAAAGGTGGTGCTGCTGCTGCTTCTGCTGCTTCTGCTTCTGCTTGTGTCTGGCCCCTGTTGGAGCGTCCAGGCACAGGACTTCTGCTGCTGCTGACTAAATGGCCTCCTTAATTGGATCATTTGAGTAGCCAGCACACCTGTGCAGGTAGGGCATGACATGATAGGCAGCTGCCTTGATAGCGGGTGGGTGCTGAATGTTCCTAATTGACAAAATAAGATTAATGCTTATGAAGAAATATAAAATCTCATCCCTTCCCCAATATCGCGCCACACCCCTACCCCTTAATTCCCTGGTTGAACTTGATGGACATATGTCTTTTTTCGACCGTACTAACTATGTAACTATGTAACATAACATGGGGGGGGGGGGTCTCCTGGCTGTTCACACAGGTGTGTCATTGCTGTACATTGACCATGCATTGCTTCTGTGGTATTGCAAAGGCAAAGACAAATGCTTCCAGCCATCCATTGCACTAATGGATTGGTCATCAGCTGGCTGTCTATGTCCCGCATCAATATAGACCAAAGTACAGAGGGTTAGGCTATGCTATTGTGCACCTACCTGATGCATCAGAAGGTGCGAGGCCCTTGCTAAATTCTGTGCACAGACTTTGAGATCTATGCTTTAGACTGTATCTAAACCTGCTCCAACATGGACTGACATTCTGGCCTACTTTCAGCCGATGCGACTTGTCTGTCGCTGAACAGTCGCTTTTTATGTATTCAGCACCTATGTATAATGTTGTAAAAATGCTCTAGAAGCTAAAGTCGCAGAAATGTCACACATATTTGGCCTGCAACTTTCTGTGCGACAAATTCAGACAGGAAAAATCAGTATAAATCCTTAGAAAATTATCCCCCAGTGTCTCCATCTGCTGGCGGTATTGAATAAGCATTGCTGCACTGATGGGGTATGCATTAGACGAAAAAAAAGAAGAAAAAGAAGAATAATACGCCCAGAAAAGAGGCGAAAAGGAGAAAAACGTAAAAAAACGTGAAAAAAAAGTAAGAGGAAGAGAAGGGAAAAAAAGGTGGAAATGGGTTTAAAAGTGATTTCGGCGGAGAAATATATATATATATATATATATATATATATATATATATATATATATGCGCACACACACACATAGATATAAACGTATTCTCCGTTGAGATATTGCAGCCGCTGCTGTGTCCAGGCCCAGGAGCCTTAGCACTGTGCTGTGATGTCACTCAATACCACTGACATCACTAGGTGTAAACAACATCTCTCCTTTGCTGTGTATGTGACTATGGAGCTGTTTGGTGATGTCGTCTATTACGGCCTTCATAGAAGCAACAGGAGATTGTTGCATCCATCTTGAACCCTCAGAACTACAGTGCTATGATGTCACTCACTTCCACAGGCCTTGCAGAGTGTAAACAACAACAACCCAGCTTTGTTGTGTATGTAACCATAGGGATTTGTGATGTCACCTAGAACCTTCACAGCAGCGACAGCTTTATGAGGAGCATCAGCACTGCTCTGCCTGAGCAGAACCATCACCGCCATAGGTTGTCAAATAACCCGGATTTAACCCACACAGGTAAGTCCAATGGGGTGCAGGCATGTCCTCTATGCTTACAGCTTCCCGTGGGTGTTGGTTTGATACCGTTTGGGGACAGCCAAGGAGGCATCTGCAGGCAACAAAGGTAGGTGTGTGCTTGTGTGTGTGTTTCCTATGCAGATCCTAAGCCCAGTGTCACATGCAAGTAGGAGGAGTAAGAAGGGTTCCTGGCAAATCCGGGTTATGGATTGCATGTAAAAAGGCCCCGTGGGAGTGCAATGGGCCCCTGTCTTGCTGCTTAGCAATAATGGTATGGGTTTAGGTTCTGCTGTGTGTACTGGTGGTTGACTGCCCCCCAGCCCAGAGTGTGCATGGAAAATTGTCTGGCAGCCTCCCTGACAGCAAGCAGTGATAGTGCCCATGAAGGGGACCTTGTTGGGCCCGCCCCTTTCACGGTTATCGCTTCTCGGCCTTTTGGCTAAGATCAAGTGTAGTATCTGTTCTTATCAGTTTTCATGCTGGTGGGGATGGGTGCTGCATGGAGGATGCAGGTGTACCAGGGCTTTCCGGGGCTGGTTCTGAGGAATCAGCTCGACGGCTGCCCCGATGTGACCTGTTCCCTCCGGGTCTCGCCATGAGGCTGAGAGGGTCTAGAGCCGAGGTACTTTTGTGCCTCGGGGAGTGGTGACCCCGAGGTGCCGAAACTCACTGGGAGAATAGACTCACTGAGTTGAAGCACGGGCACCATAATCTCTTCACCTTGTGGCACTCACCTCTTGATTCCCGGCCTTCTGGCTAGGATCAGAGAAATTTTTATAGATCCGGCCGGATGTCCGGGCAGTATATCTGCACACATTCACTTATTTATTTCTTTTTTGTCTCACTGTGTCACTTTTTGCGTGTTGTGTGTTCACAGGATTTGTCAGGATGCGGTAGCCCTTCTGGGTGTCCCTCCTGGCGGTCTAGGGGAGGTGTGTGTGGCCATTAGGTTCCGCACCTCCCTGCAAACACCCCGGGTACTCCTGCTTTGGCAGGGTACCTACCGTAATCGGCTCTGCGGGCAGATACCTTGGCGAACGCCAAGGGGGATGCCGGGAGCATTTGTGGTCCCCTAGTAGCTTCGGCGAAAAGGGACATTGAACCTGGAACCTCGCAGGTACCTTTTGGTCCGGAGGCGAAGGGTAAGGTTTGTTGGGGGGCCTCTCTCCTATCGGAGAAGGGCTTGCGATAGACCGCATCCTTTGTGCACGTTTTTTTAGTGTAACACGTTTGCACTTTTTCTTGCACTTTGGGTGAATCGAAAGCACGTTCCTCGGCTTTAAAAAAAAAAAAAAAAAAATCTGTTCTTATCAGTTTAATATCTGATACGTCCCCTATCTGGGGACCATATATTAAATGGATTTTTGAGAACGGGGGCCGATTTCGAAGCTTGCTTCCGTCGCCCTATGCATTGACCCGATATGGCAGTATCTTCGGGTACAGTGCACCACCCCCTTACAGGGTTAAAAAGAAAGATTCCTACTTTCATTGCTACCTGCTTGCTGGCTAGCCAGCTAGCCAGCCCTGTGGGCCTTGCTGCTGCTGCAGCCAAAAAACAAAAGGTGGTGCTGCTGCTGCTTCTGCTGCTTCTGCTTCTGCTTGTGTCTGGCCCCTGTTGGAGCGTCCAGGCACAGGACTTCTGCTGCTGCTGACTAAATGGCCTCCTTAATTGGATCATTTGAGTAGCCAGCACACCTGTGCAGGTAGGGCATGACATGATAGGCAGCTGCCTTGATAGCGGGTGGGTGCTGAATGTTCCTAATTGACAAAATAAGATTAATGCTTATGAAGAAATATAAAATCTCATCCCTTCCCCAATATCGCGCCACACCCCTACCCCTTAATTCCCTGGTTGAACTTGATGGACATATGTCTTTTTTCGACCGTACTAACTATGTAACTATGTAACATAACATGGGGGGGGGGGGTCTCCTGGCTGTTCACACAGGTGTGTCATTGCTGTACATTGACCATGCATTGCTTCTGTGGTATTGCAAAGGCAAAGACAAATGCTTCCAGCCATCCATTGCACTAATGGATTGGTCATCAGCTGGCTGTCTATGTCCCGCATCAATATAGACCAAAGTACAGAGGGTTAGGCTATGCTATTGTGCACCTACCTGATGCATCAGAAGGTGCGAGGCCCTTGCTAAATTCTGTGCACAGACTTTGAGATCTATGCTTTAGACTGTATCTAAACCTGCTCCAACATGGACTGACATTCTGGCCTACTTTCAGCCGATGCGACTTGTCTGTCGCTGAACAGTCGCTTTTTATGTATTCAGCACCTATGTATAATGTTGTAAAAATGCTCTAGAAGCTAAAGTCGCAGAAATGTCACACATATTTGGCCTGCAACTTTCTGTGCGACAAATTCAGACAGGAAAAATCAGTATAAATCCTTAGAAAATTATCCCCCAGTGTCTCCATCTGCTGGCGGTATTGAATAAGCATTGCTGCACTGATGGGGTATGCATTAGACGAAAAAAAAGAAGAAAAAGAAGAATAATACGCCCAGAAAAGAGGCGAAAAGGAGAAAAACGTAAAAAAACGTGAAAAAAAAGTAAGAGGAAGAGAAGGGAAAAAAAGGTGGAAATGGGTTTAAAAGTGATTTCGGCGGAGAAATATATATATATATATATATATATATATATATATATATATATATGCGCACACACACACATAGATATAAACGTATTCTCCGTTGAGATATTGCAGCCGCTGCTGTGTCCAGGCCCAGGAGCCTTAGCACTGTGCTGTGATGTCACTCAATACCACTGACATCACTAGGTGTAAACAACATCTCTCCTTTGCTGTGTATGTGACTATGGAGCTGTTTGGTGATGTCGTCTATTACGGCCTTCATAGAAGCAACAGGAGATTGTTGCATCCATCTTGAACCCTCAGAACTACAGTGCTATGATGTCACTCACTTCCACAGGCCTTGCAGAGTGTAAACAACAACAACCCAGCTTTGTTGTGTATGTAACCATAGGGATTTGTGATGTCACCTAGAACCTTCACAGCAGCGACAGCTTTATGAGGAGCATCAGCACTGCTCTGCCTGAGCAGAACCATCACCGCCATAGGTTGTCAAATAACCCGGATTTAACCCACACAGGTAAGTCCAATGGGGTGCAGGCATGTCCTCTATGCTTACAGCTTCCCGTGGGTGTTGGTTTGATACCGTTTGGGGACAGCCAAGGAGGCATCTGCAGGCAACAAAGGTAGGTGTGTGCTTGTGTGTGTGTTTCCTATGCAGATCCTAAGCCAAGTGTCACATGCAAGTAGGAGGAGTAAGAAGGGTTCCTGGCAAATCCGGGTTATGGATTGCATTTAAAAAGGCCCCGTGGGAGTGCAATGGGCCCCTGTCTTGCTGCTTAGCAATAATGGTATGGGTTTAGGTTCTGCTGTGTGTACTGGTGGTTGACTGCCCCCCAGCCCAGAGTGTGCATGGAAAATTGTCTGGCAGCCTCCCTGACAGCAAGCAGTGATAGTGCCCATGAAGGGGACCTTGTTGGGCCCGCCCCTTTCACGGTTATCGCTTCTCGGCCTTTTGGCTAAGATCAAGTGTAGTATCTGTTCTTATCAGTTTAATATCTGATACGTCCCCTATCTGGGGACCATATATTAAATGGATTTTTGAGAACGGGGGCCGATTTCGAAGCTTGCTTCCGTCGCCCTATGCATTGACCCGATATGGCAGTATCTTCGGGTACAGTGCACCACCCCCTTACAGGGTTAAAAAGAAAGATTCCTACTTTCATTGCTACCTGCTTGCTGGCTAGCCAGCTAGCCAGCCCTGTGGGCCTTGCTGCTGCTGCAGCCAAAAAACAAAAGGTGGTGCTGCTGCTGCTTCTGCTGCTTCTGCTTCTGCTTGTGTCTGGCCCCTGTTGGAGCGTCCAGGCACAGGACTTCTGCTGCTGCTGACTAAATGGCCTCCTTAATTGGATCATTTGAGTAGCCAGCACACCTGTGCAGGTAGGGCATGACATGATAGGCAGCTGCCTTGATAGCGGGTGGGTGCTGAATGTTCCTAATTGACAAAATAAGATTAATGCTTATGAAGAAATATAAAATCTCATCCCTTCCCCAATATCGCGCCACACCCCTACCCCTTAATTCCCTGGTTGAACTTGATGGACATATGTCTTTTTTCGACCGTACTAACTATGTAACTATGTAACATAACATGGGGGGGGGGGGGTCTCCTGGCTGTTCACACAGGTGTGTCATTGCTGTACATTGACCATGCATTGCTTCTGTGGTATTGCAAAGGCAAAGACAAATGCTTCCAGCCATCCATTGCACTAATGGATTGGTCATCAGCTGGCTGTCTATGTCCCGCATCAATATAGACCAAAGTACAGAGGGTTAGGCTATGCTATTGTGCACCTACCTGATGCATCAGAAGGTGCGAGGCCCTTGCTAAATTCTGTGCACAGACTTTGAGATCTATGCTTTAGACTGTATCTAAACCTGCTGCAACATGGACTGACATTCTGGCCTACTTTCAGCCGATGCGACTTGTCTGTCGCTGAACAGTCGCTTTTTATGTATTCAGCACCTATGTATAATGTTGTAAAAATGCTCTAGAAGCTAAAGTCGCAGAAATGTCACACATATTTGGCCTGCAACTTTCTGTGCGACAAATTCAGACAGGAAAAATCAGTATAAATCCTTAGAAAATTATCCCCCAGTGTCTCCATCTGCTGGCGGTATTGAATAAGCATTGCTGCACTGATGGGGTATGCATTAGACGAAAAAAAAGAAGAAAAAGAAGAATAATACGCCCAGAAAAGAGGCGAAAAGGAGAAAAACGTAAAAAAACGTGAAAAAAAAGTAAGAGGAAGAGAAGGGAAAAAAAGGTGGAAATGGGTTTAAAAGTGATTTCGGCGGAGAAATATATATATATATATATATATATATATATATATATATATATATATGCGCACACACACACATAGATATAAACGTATTCTCCGTTGAGATATTGCAGCCGCTGCTGTGTCCAGGCCCAGGAGCCTTAGCACTGTGCTGTGATGTCACTCAATACCACTGACATCACTAGGTGTAAACAACATCTCTCCTTTGCTGTGTATGTGACTATGGAGCTGTTTGGTGATGTCGTCTATTACGGCCTTCATAGAAGCAACAGGAGATTGTTGCATCCATCTTGAACCCTCAGAACTACAGAGCTATGATGTCACTCACTTCCACAGGCCTTGCAGAGTGTAAACAACAACAACCCAGCTTTGTTGTGTATGTAACCATAGGGATTTGTGATGTCACCTAGAACCTTCACAGCAGCGACAGCTTTATGAGGAGCATCAGCACTGCTCTGCCTGAGCAGAACCATCACCGCCATAGGTTGTCAAATAACCCGGATTTAACCCACACAGGTAAGTCCAATGGGGTGCAGGCATGTCCTCTATGCTTACAGCTTCCCGTGGGTGTTGGTTTGATACCGTTTGGGGACAGCCAAGGAGGCATCTGCAGGCAACAAAGGTAGGTGTGTGCTTGTGTGTGTGTTTCCTATGCAGATCCTAAGCCCAGTGTCACATGCAAGTAGGAGGAGTAAGAAGGGTTCCTGGCAAATCCGGGTTATGGATTGCATTTAAAAAGGCCCCGTGGGAGTGCAATGGGCCCCTGTCTTGCTGCTTAGCAATAATGGTATGGGTTTAGGTTCTGCTGTGTGTACTGGTGGTTGACTGCCCCCCAGCCCAGAGTGTGCATGGAAAATTGTCTGGCAGCCTCCCTGACAGCAAGCAGTGATAGTGCCCATGAAGGGGACCTTGTTGGGCCCGCCCCTTTCACGGTTATCGCTTCTCGGCCTTTTGGCTAAGATCAAGTGTAGTATCTGTTCTTATCAGTTTAATATCTGATACGTCCCCTATCTGGGGACCATATATTAAATGGATTTTTGAGAACGGGGGCCGATTTCGAAGCTTGCTTCCGTCGCCCTATGCATTGACCCGATATGGCAGTATCTTCGGGTACAGTGCACCACCCCCTTACAGGGTTAAAAAGAAAGATTCCTACTTTCATTGCTACCTGCTTGCTGGCTAGCCAGCTAGCCAGCCCTGTGGGCCTTGCTGCTGCTGCAGCCAAAAAACAAAAGGTGGTGCTGCTGCTGCTTCTGCTGCTTCTGCTTCTGCTTGTGTCTGGCCCCTGTTGGAGCGTCCAGGCACAGGACTTCTGCTGCTGCTGACTAAATGGCCTCCTTAATTGGATCATTTGAGTAGCCAGCACACCTGTGCAGGTAGGGCATGACATGATAGGCAGCTGCCTTGATAGCGGGTGGGTGCTGAATGTTCCTAATTGACAAAATAAGATTAATGCTTATGAAGAAATATAAAATCTCATCCCTTCCCCAATATCGCGCCACACCCCTACCCCTTAATTCCCTGGTTGAACTTGATGGACATATGTCTTTTTTCGACCGTACTAACTATGTAACTATGTAACATAACATGGGGGGGGGGGGTCTCCTGGCTGTTCACACAGGTGTGTCATTGCTGTACATTGACCATGCATTGCTTCTGTGGTATTGCAAAGGCAAAGACAAATGCTTCCAGCCATCCATTGCACTAATGGATTGGTCATCAGCTGGCTGTCTATGTCCCGCATCAATATAGACCAAAGTACAGAGGGTTAGGCTATGCTATTGTGCACCTACCTGATGCATCAGAAGGTGCGAGGCCCTTGCTAAATTCTGTGCACAGACTTTGAGATCTATGCTTTAGACTGTATCTAAACCTGCTCCAACATGGACTGACATTCTGGCCTACTTTCAGCCGATGCGACTTGTCTGTCGCTGAACAGTCGCTTTTTATGTATTCAGCACCTATGTATAATATTGTAAAAATGCTCTAGAAGCTAAAGTCGCAGAAATGTCACACATATTTGGCCTGCAACTTTCTGTGCGACAAATTCAGACAGGAAAAATCAGTATAAATCCTTAGAAAATTATCCCCCAGTGTCTCCATCTGCTGGCGGTATTGAATAAGCATTGCTGCACTGATGGGGTATGCATTAGACGAAAAAAAAGAAGAAAAAGAAGAATAATACGCCCAGAAAAGAGGCGAAAAGGAGAAAAACGTAAAAAAACGTGAAAAAAAAGTAAGAGGAAGAGAAGGGAAAAAAAGGTGGAAATGGGTTTAAAAGTGATTTCGGCGGAGAAATATATATATATATATATATATATATATATATATATATATATATATATGCGCACACACACACATAGATATAAACGTATTCTCCGTTGAGATATTGCAGCCGCTGCTGTGTCCAGGCCCAGGAGCCTTAGCACTGTGCTGTGATGTCACTCAATACCACTGACATCACTAGGTGTAAACAACATCTCTCCTTTGCTGTGTATGTGACTATGGAGCTGTTTGGTGATGTCGTCTATTACGGCCTTCATAGAAGCAACAGGAGATTGTTGCATCCATCTTGAACCCTCAGAACTACAGTGCTATGATGTCACTCACTTCCACAGGCCTTGCAGAGTGTAAACAACAACAACCCAGCTTTGTTGTGTATGTAACCATAGGGATTTGTGATGTCACCTAGAACCTTCACAGCAGCGACAGCTTTATGAGGAGCATCAGCACTGCTCTGCCTGAGCAGAACCATCACCGCCATAGGTTATCAAATAACCCGGATTTAACCCACACAGGTAAGTCCAATGGGGTGCAGGCATGTCCTCTATGCTTACAGCTTCCCGTGGGTGTTGGTTTGATACCGTTTGGGGACAGCCAAGGAGGCATCTGCAGGCAACAAAGGTAGGTGTGTGCTTGTGTGTGTGTTTCCTATGCAGATCCTAAGCCCAGTGTCACATGCAAGTAGGAGGAGTAAGAAGGGTTCCTGGCAAATCCGGGTTATGGATTGCATTTAAAAAGGCCCCGTGGGAGTGCAATGGGCCCCTGTCTTGCTGCTTAGCAATAATGGTATGGGTTTAGGTTCTGCTGTGTGTACTGGTGGTTGACTGCCCCCCAGCCCAGAGTGTGCATGGAAAATTGTCTGGCAGCCTCCCTGACAGCAAGCAGTGATAGTGCCCATGAAGGGGACCTTGTTGGGCCCGCCCCTTTCACGGTTATCGCTTCTCGGCCTTTTGGCTAAGATCAAGTGTAGTATCTGTTCTTATCAGTTTAATATCTGATACGTCCCCTATCTGGGGACCATATATTAAATGGATTTTTGAGAACGGGGGCCGATTTCGAAGCTTGCTTCCGTCGCCCTATGCATTGACCCGATATGGCAGTATCTTCGGGTACAGTGCACCACCCCCTTACAGGGTTAAAAAGAAAGATTCCTACTTTCATTGCTACCTGCTTGCTGGCTAGCCAGCTAGCCAGCCCTGTGGGCCTTGCTGCTGCTGCAGCCAAAAAACAAAAGGTGGTGCTGCTGCTGCTTCTGCTGCTTCTGCTTCTGCTTGTGTCTGGCCCCTGTTGGAGCGTCCAGGCACAGGACTTCTGCTGCTGCTGACTAAATGGCCTCCTTAATTGGATCATTTGAGTAGCCAGCACACCTGTGCAGGTAGGGCATGACATGATAGGCAGCTGCCTTGATAGCGGGTGGGTGCTGAATGTTCCTAATTGACAAAATAAGATTAATGCTTATGAAGAAATATAAAATCTCATCCCTTCCCCAATATCGCGCCACACCCCTACCCCTTAATTCCCTGGTTGAACTTGATGGACATATGTCTTTTTTCGACCGTACTAACTATGTAACTATGTAACATAACATGGGGGGGGGGTCTCCTGGCTGTTCACACAGGTGTGTCATTGCTGTACATTGACCATGCATTGCTTCTGTGGTATTGCAAAGGCAAAGACAAATGCTTCCAGCCATCCATTGCACTAATGGATTGGTCATCAGCTGGCTGTCTATGTCCCGCATCAATATAGACCAAAGTACAGAGGGTTAGGCTATGCTATTGTGCACCTACCTGATGCATCAGAAGGTGCGAGGCCCTTGCTAAATTCTGTGCACAGACTTTGAGATCTATGCTTTAGACTGTATCTAAACCTGCTCCAACATGGACTGACATTCTGGCCTACTTTCAGCCGATGCGACTTGTCTGTCGCTGAACAGTCGCTTTTTATGTATTCAGCACCTATGTATAATGTTGTAAAAATGCTCTAGAAGCTAAAGTCGCAGAAATGTCACACATATTTGGCCTGCAACTTTCTGTGCGACAAATTCAGACAGGAAAAATCAGTATAAATCCTTAGAAAATTATCCCCCAGTGTCTCCATCTGCTGGCGGTATTGAATAAGCATTGCTGCACTGATGGGGTATGCATTAGACGAAAAAAAAGAAGAAAAAGAAGAATAATACGCCCAGAAAAGAGGCGAAAAGGAGAAAAACGTAAAAAAACGTGAAAAAAAAGTAAGAGGAAGAGAAGGGAAAAAAAGGTGGAAATGGGTTTAAAAGTGATTTCGGCGGAGAAATATATATATATATATATATATATATATATATATATATATGCGCACACACACACATAGATATAAACGTATTCTCCGTTGAGATATTGCAGCCGCTGCTGTGTCCAGGCCCAGGAGCCTTAGCACTGTGCTGTGATGTCACTCAATACCACTGACATCACTAGGTGTAAACAACATCTCTCCTTTGCTGTGTATGTGACTATGGAGCTGTTTGGTGATGTCGTCTATTACGGCCTTCATAGAAGCAACAGGAGATTGTTGCATCCATCTTGAACCCTCAGAACTACAGTGCTATGATGTCACTCACTTCCACAGGCCTTGCAGAGTGTAAACAACAACAACCCAGCTTTGTTGTGTATGTAACCATAGGGATTTGTGATGTCACCTAGAACCTTCACAGCAGCGACAGCTTTATGAGGAGCATCAGCACTGCTCTGCCTGAGCAGAACCATCACCGCCATAGGTTGTCAAATAACCCGGATTTAACCCACACAGGTAAGTCCAATGGGGTGCAGGCATGTCCTCTATGCTTACAGCTTCCCGTGGGTGTTGGTTTGATACCGTTTGGGGACAGCCAAGGAGGCATCTGCAGGCAACAAAGGTAGGTGTGTGCTTGTGTGTGTGTTTCCTATGCAGATCCTAAGCCCAGTGTCACATGCAAGTAGGAGGAGTAAGAAGGGTTCCTGGCAAATCCGGGTTATGGATTGCATTTAAAAAGGCCCCGTGGGAGTGCAATGGGCCCCTGTCTTGCTGCTTAGCAATAATGGTATGGGTTTAGGTTCTGCTGTGTGTACTGGTGGTTGACTGCCCCCCAGCCCAGAGTGTGCATGGAAAATTGTCTGGCAGCCTCCCTGACAGCAAGCAGTGATAGTGCCCATGAAGGGGACCTTGTTGGGCCCGCCCCTTTCACGGTTATCGCTTCTCGGCCTTTTGGCTAAGATCAAGTGTAGTAATACAGGAGATCTGGTCGGAAGGTACTCGGGTACCCCTCTCCTCGGCCTTGTGGGATCGCCCAGGTTTATTGCCTGGGCTTCACCCACTTGTTGCTATTGGGGAGAGGGCCTAGTCCCAGGGTAACGAGTAGCGATCGCCTCTCAAGACCTTCGGGTGGAGAGAGGTTAGAACCATGGATGATGATCCGGATCCAGGTTCTGTGCCGGCATACGCAAGGATCAAAAACACCGTGAGAATCATTCTCACGGATGATACCAAAAGGGCGGACGATTTGAAATTCGTAGTAGAGGACGTGCTCGGAGGAGTTTTCGGAATACAGAAGGGCGAAATATTGGCAATCCAGGACTACCCGAAGCGTAAAATTTTTGATGTGACGTTCACACAAAATGGCATCCACAGAGATTTTGTTACCAGAGCTGCTGCGAGTAAAGACAAAAAGCTTCAGGGTGTCCGGATTATTGAGCACGTTCTAGACGATATTAAGCTGGTGGTAGTAAAGATGTATTCCCCTTTCGCCAACCTACACGATGTTGAGTTGTTTTTACAAGTCTATTTTAGTAAGGTTGAGTGCAGAGGAAAAATCATGAACAGCTGTGGCATCTGGACATCTAAGTGGAGATTTCAGGTTACATGCAAAAAAGATGACAGATTGCCAGGGGGAATACAACTACCACCAGCTCGTTTTAAAATAAATAATATGTGTGGCGACCTCTTTTTTGCGGGGATGCCAAGCTACTGCAGGAAGTGTCACAGATATGGACACACAAAAGAAAACTGTGAAAGTACATGCAAAAAATGTGGTAGCACACAGCACGAGACAGAGAAATGCACAAGAGGAGGGAGGTGCAATTTCTGTCAACAATTCGGTCACCTTTTCTCCTCTTGTCCCCACAGACATAGGACGGAGCAGCAGTGGCAACCCTGGAGGCAGCAAGGACAGCAACCGGGACACCAGCCGAGGCAAGCAGAGCCAGTGATTACCCCCCCACAAGAGGTAAGCAGTGAGATGGAGAAGGAGAAAGACCCCCCTCAGGCAAAAGGAGGGGACCCTAAAGAGCAGAGGATGGCCAAAAAACGTGCAAGTGGTGGAAAAACTGGCCCCCAGGAGCATGCTGGGTTAAGAGAGGAGCGGACGGCGGCCGAATCCGCTCCTCAGCAACCTCTGGCTCAGGGTCCCCCTGAGAGCGATGATCCGGGTGGAGAGGTGAAGGTTAAAAGGCGGAGGGGCTCCAGAAGACTCTATTCGGAGGCGGTCCAGGGGGAGCCGATGGAAGTACCTGCGGATGCAGGGAACCCAAGTGACGTTCCTCCACAGGTCCCCATAGGGGATACCCCCCCTCCTCCCTGCCAGGAGGAGGTTTCAGGGGTGACCGTCTCTGAGGTACCAGAGACGGAACTAAGTGAACACCCGACCCCTATGGAGGGGCAAGAGGTGGAAGAACCCAATGAGTCTGGAGCCCTGATTGCCAGGATGCCCGAGAACAACTATGCCTCAATCATGATGGAGGAGGGGGGTCGGCTGAGTGATGGTGCCTCCTCTCCTGCTTCCTCTATGCGTACAGTTGAGTCAGATTTTGGGGGGTATGAGGCTTCGGAGGGGGAATCAGAGGTGTAAGACGTTTTCTTGTACATTCCCATGGCTGAGTTGTCCGGTCTGTCCTTGAACGTGAGAAGTGTGAGCACCAGAGTAAGAAGGGTTGCCCTATTTAATTACTTGTCGGTTTTTGCTGCTTCCGTCCTTTTCCTGCAGGAATGTGGCATCCCGCACAGATTAAATTATAAAGAATATGAAGATGATTGGGTGCACGGTCCATCAGTCTGGTCTGGATCAAATGAGTCCAGATCAGCAGGGGTCGCCATACTTTTTAAAGGGAACGTTTTAATTGAGAGTTTTAACGAAATTTTACCAGGCAGAATTTTATTGGTCAACGCTTTTATTAATGGTATTAAATGGCAGTTTTTAAATTTTTATGGTTCTCCTGATAAGAATGAAAGAATAAAAATGTTGGAGATTTTACCCCTTTTTATTAACAATTCTAGTCCTCTTGTTTTATCAGGTGATTTTAATTGTATTTTAAGGGGAGAACGCCGTTTTTCGAACGCAGTGAGTAGGAACTATGATAAGACGTCTTTTATGTTAAAAAACTTGATTTTAGATTTTAATCTCACTGATGTTTTTAAAAAATGTAATTTTAACGTACCAGAGGAAGACGGTGTTACCTGGAGCAATGCAAGCTGTAGCTCCAGGATAGATTTTATTTTTTGTTCTTATCAAGTACTGCCTTTTAACTGTGATCTTTTTACCAATGTTTTTTCTGACCATAAATTATTGTATTTTAAAGTTAAAAGTGATTTTAAAAAGAGATCTGGTAGGAATGCCTGGAAGTTAAACGTGTCCCTTTTAGAAGATCCGCAGGTTTTATCAGATTTTATCACCTTTTACAAGGAATGCAGACGAGTAAAAGACCCCAACACTCCCACCAGTATCTGGTGGGAAAAAATGAAACTAAAAATAAAAGAATTTTTTATCCGTGTTGGGGTTAGGAAAGCTAAAGAAAAACGTGAATTTTATAATATCCTAAATACTCGTCTGCAAACCCTGTACAAATTCAGAGCACATGGGATGGAGGTGGAGAAGGAGGTACATGATCTTAAAAAAGAAATAACTAAGTGCCTGGAGCAGAAAGGAAAAGAAATTATCTTTAGGTCTCGAATACAGCATCTTGAGGAAAACGAGACCTGCTCCAGGTATTTTTTTAAGAAAATACATGAAAATAGAAGGTTAATAGAAAACATTGAAGGAGTGAATGATGTACAGGGTATTTTAAAAAAGGTGCAAGAGTTTTATGCGGATCTTTTTAATGTAAAACACATTGATGAATGTTTTATGAATGACTCGTTAAAGGAGATCACCAATTTTTTAGATCCTGTCTCACAGTCTTTTTTATTGCAGAATATTTCAGAGCAGGAGATTTTAGAGACCGTCAAGAGTTTTAAAACAGGTAAAGTGCCTGGGCCGGATGGTATACCCATTGAATTTTATGTTACTTTTTATGGTATTTTAAAAGAAGATTTGTTCTCCCTTTTTACGGAAGTCTTTAAGTCTAAAATCCTCCCAGGCTCATGGAAGAAGGGTGATGTCTCCCTGCTATTCAAAAAGGGAGACCGGTCGGAACTCAAAAACTGGAGACCAATCACCCTTCTGAACTGCGACTATAAAATAATGGCGAAACTGTGTGCTAACCGCTTAAAGAACGTAATCCATAAAATAATTCATACAAACCAAGTCTGTGGGGTGCCTGGGAGGAGTTTATGGGAGAACCTAAACCTTTTAAAGGATGTAATTAGCGACACCAAATTAAGAAAAGGAAAGCTGGCGGTTTTATCCATAGATTTTGAAAAAGCTTTCGACAGGGTGTCACATTTTTATCTTTTTAAGGTTTTAGAGAAAATGGGTATACCTGATGGCTTTTTATTGTCTCTTAGAGCTTTTTATGATAACTGTACTAGTAAAATTTTAGTAAATGGTTTTAAGACACAGGGCGTGATTTTAAATTCCGGAGTGAAGCAGGGGTGTCCCTTGTCCCCACTACTCTTCATTTGCGCAATAGAGCCTCTTTTATGTACAATACGAAAGGATAAGCAGATCCATGGAGTCCCCCTGCCAGGAGGAGGGGGACTAGAGGCGAAGGTAGTGGGGTACATGGACGATGTTGCGGTGTTTTGCAGGGACACCCCATCGCTTCAGAAGACGCTAAAACAGATTCAATATTTTAATTGTGCCTCCGGTTTTAAAGTCAATTTTAACAAAAGTAACATTTTAAACATAGGCGGAATGCCTTTGTATGATGTGCCCGTCCCTGTGTCTGAGTCGGTGCAGATTTTAGGTGTCTCCTTTGACGAGTCTAATAATGGTTTTAATAGCTGGGACTTGGTGGCTCAAAAAATAAATAAGAAAATATGTATGTGGAACATGCGAGAACTTACAATGGAAGGGAAGGTTTTAATTACAAAAATGGTGCTTTTACCTATTTTATTGTATTTAAGTCTGGTTTTCCCACCCCCCGAAATGGTTCTAAAGAAAATAACAAAAGCTTGTTTTACTTTCTTTTGGAGTTCTAAGAGCGAAAAATTAAAGAGACAAATTGTGATAAAACCGAACTCCAGGGGCGGTAAGGATTTTCCAGATTTTAAAGCTTTCCTTTTAATAAAGTTTTTTAGCATGTGTTTTACTACTGTTTTTAAAGATAGCTACTGGTCTTATTTTGTTCGTTTTAATACTGGTTATTTTATGCGGAGGAACGGCTGGTTTTCTACAGTTTTAAGTTGCCCTTATTCTTTGAATTTACCCCCTCAATACATGATTTTAGGAAAAATTTTAAACTTATATAATTTTAAAGGTAAAAGTGTTCAGGATCTGTGCAATAGCAAAAAACTACTAAAGGAAATAAAAGAAACCAGTACCGTGACTCCCATCAAAAATTTTAACGAACAGAAGTGTATACAGATTTGGAAGATGTTGAGTATTAATTATCTTTTTAATTCACAGAAGGACCTGGCCTGGAGCTGCGCACACGAGTGTCTTCCATGCCGGGCATTCCAGCACCGAAGAGGATTATCCAACTCTGCAACCTGCCCGAGGGAGGGATGCCGACAAGAGGAGACCGTGCACCATCTAATATGGACTTGTTTTTACTCGCAGAAAATATGGACAAAGATACTCCCTCTGGTAAAAAGGATAACTGGACTAAAAGACTTAAATATTGCAGTGGTTTTTTATGGTTGCCTGGAATGCCCAACACGGACTCAAGAGACTATTGCATGGAAGATCATAAACTGTGTGAAGGCAGCTCTGTGGAAGGCCAGGAATATTTTATTGTTCAAGCATGAGGTTTTATCTGTGAAGGACATTTTATCTATCTGTTTTTATGAAATGTACCAGTACTATCTTTTAGACAAGAAGAGATTTCCGCTTTTATCTAGAAAATGGTTTTTAAAAGAATGGAATTCTATCTTGTAAAGCCACCAAGTGCCCATTTTATGTTTTAATATGTTGTAAATATGTTATTTATATGTAACTGTATTTATTGACATATTTGCACAACTTTGTTAACATTATTTAATTTTTAATAAAGTTGCCCCCGTAAGGGTAGTCAAGTTAAAAAAAAAATCTGTTCTTATCAGTTTAATATCTGATACGTCCCCTATCTGGGGACCATATATTAAATGGATTTTTGAGAACGGGGGCCGATTTCGAAGCTTGCTTCCGTCGCCCTATGCATTGACCCGATATGGCAGTATCTTCGGGTACAGTGCACCACCCCCTTACAGGGTTAAAAAGAAAGATTCCTACTTTCATTGCTACCTGCTTGCTGGCTAGCCAGCTAGCCAGCCCTGTGGGCCTTGCTGCTGCTGCAGCCAAAAAACAAAAGGTGGTGCTGCTGCTGCTTCTGCTGCTTCTGCTTCTGCTTGTGTCTGGCCCCTGTTGGAGCGTCCAGGCACAGGACTTCTGCTGCTGCTGACTAAATGGCCTCCTTAATTGGATCATTTGAGTAGCCAGCACACCTGTGCAGGTAGGGCATGACATGATAGGCAGCTGCCTTGATAGCGGGTGGGTGCTGAATGTTCCTAATTGACAAAATAAGATTAATGCTTATGAAGAAATATAAAATCTCATCCCTTCCCCAATATCGCGCCACACCCCTACCCCTTAATTCCCTGGTTGAACTTGATGGACATATGTCTTTTTTCGACCGTACTAACTATGTAACTATGTAACATAACATGGGGGGGGGGGTCTCCTGGCTGTTCACACAGGTGTGTCATTGCTGTACATTGACCATGCATTGCTTCTGTGGTATTGCAAAGGCAAAGACAAATGCTTCCAGCCATCCATTGCACTAATGGATTGGTCATCAGCTGGCTGTCTATGTCCCGCATCAATATAGACCAAAGTACAGAGGGTTAGGCTATGCTATTGTGCACCTACCTGATGCATCAGAAGGTGCGAGGCCCTTGCTAAATTCTGTGCACAGACTTTGAGATCTATGCTTTAGACTGTATCTAAACCTGCTCCAACATGGACTGACATTCTGGCCTACTTTCAGCCGATGCGACTTGTCTGTCGCTGAACAGTCGCTTTTTATGTATTCAGCACCTATGTATAATGTTGTAAAAATGCTCTAGAAGCTAAAGTCGCAGAAATGTCACACATATTTGGCCTGCAACTTTCTGTGCGACAAATTCAGACAGGAAAAATCAGTATAAATCCTTAGAAAATTATCCCCCAGTGTCTCCATCTGCTGGCGGTATTGAATAAGCATTGCTGCACTGATGGGGTATGCATTAGACGAAAAAAAAGAAGAAAAAGAAGAATAATACGCCCAGAAAAGAGGCGAAAAGGAGAAAAACGTAAAAAAACGTGAAAAAAAAGTAAGAGGAAGAGAAGGGAAAAAAAGGTGGAAATGGGTTTAAAAGTGATTTCGGCGGAGAAATATATATATATATATATATATATATATATATATATATATATATATATGCGCACACACACACATAGATATAAACGTATTCTCCGTTGAGATATTGCAGCCGCTGCTGTGTCCAGGCCCAGGAGCCTTAGCACTGTGCTGTGATGTCACTCAATACCACTGACATCACTAGGTGTAAACAACATCTCTCCTTTGCTGTGTATGTGACTATGGAGCTGTTTGGTGATGTCGTCTATTACGGCCTTCATAGAAGCAACAGGAGATTGTTGCATCCATCTTGAACCCTCAGAACTACAGTGCTATGATGTCACTCACTTCCACAGGCCTTGCAGAGTGTAAACAACAACAACCCAGCTTTGTTGTGTATGTAACCATAGGGATTTGTGATGTCACCTAGAACCTTCACAGCAGCGACAGCTTTATGAGGAGCATCAGCACTGCTCTGCCTGAGCAGAACCATCACCGCCATAGGTTGTCAAATAACCCGGATTTAACCCACACAGGTAAGTCCAATGGGGTGCAGGCATGTCCTCTATGCTTACAGCTTCCCGTGGGTGTTGGTTTGATACCGTTTGGGGACAGCCAAGGAGGCATCTGCAGGCAACAAAGGTAGGTGTGTGCTTGTGTGTGTGTTTCCTATGCAGATCCTAAGCCCAGTGTCACATGCAAGTAGGAGGAGTAAGAAGGGTTCCTGGCAAATCCGGGTTATGGATTGCATTTAAAAAGGCCCCGTGGGAGTGCAATGGGCCCCTGTCTTGCTGCTTAGCAATAATGGTATGGGTTTAGGTTCTGCTGTGTGTACTGGTGGTTGACTGCCCCCCAGCCCAGAGTGTGCATGGAAAATTGTCTGGCAGCCTCCCTGACAGCAAGCAGTGATAGTGCCCATGAAGGGGACCTTGTTGGGCCCGCCCCTTTCACGGTTATCGCTTCTCGGCCTTTTGGCTAAGATCAAGTGTAGTATCTGTTCTTATCAGTTTAATATCTGATACGTCCCCTATCTGGGGACCATATATTAAATGGATTTTTGAGAACGGGGGCCGATTTCGAAGCTTGCTTCCGTCGCCCTATGCATTGACCCGATATGGCAGTATCTTCGGGTACAGTGCACCACCCCCTTACAGGGTTAAAAAGAAAGATTCCTACTTTCATTGCTACCTGCTTGCTGGCTAGCCAGCTAGCCAGCCCTGTGGGCCTTGCTGCTGCTGCAGCCAAAAAACAAAAGGTGGTGCTGCTGCTGCTTCTGCTGCTTCTGCTTCTGCTTGTGTCTGGCCCCTGTTGGAGCATCCAGGCACAGGACTTCTGCTGCTGCTGACTAAATGGCCTCCTTAATTGGATCATTTGAGTAGCCAGCACACCTGTGCAGGTAGGGCATGACATGATAGGCAGCTGCCGTGATAGCGGGTGGGTGCTGAATGTTCCTAATTGACAAAATAAGATTAATGCTTATGAAGAAATATAAAATCTCATCCCTTCCCCAATATCGCGCCACACCCCTACCCCTTAATTCCCTGGTTGAACTTGATGGACATATGTCTTTTTTCGACCGTACTAACTATGTAACTATGTAACATAACATGGGGGGGGGGGTCTCCTGGCTGTTCACACAGGTGTGTCATTGCTGTACATTGACCATGCATTGCTTCTGTGGTATTGCAAAGGCAAAGACAAATGCTTCCAGCCATCCATTGCACTAATGGATTGGTCATCAGCTGGCTGTCTATGTCCCGCATCAATATAGACCAAAGTACAGAGGGTTAGGCTATGCTATTGTGCACCTACCTGATGCATCAGAAGGTGCGAGGCCCTTGCTAAATTCTGTGCACAGACTTTGAGATCTATGCTTTAGACTGTATCTAAACCTGCTCCAACATGGACTGACATTCTGGCCTACTTTCAGCCGATGCGACTTGTCTGTCGCTGAACAGTCGCTTTTTATGTATTCAGCACCTATGTATAATGTTGTAAAAATGCTCTAGAAGCTAAAGTCGCAGAAATGTCACACATATTTGGCCTGCAACTTTCTGTGCGACAAATTCAGACAGGAAAAATCAGTATAAATCCTTAGAAAATTATCCCCCAGTGTCTCCATCTGCTGGCGGTATTGAATAAGCATTGCTGCACTGATGGGGTATGCATTAGACGAAAAAAAAGAAGAAAAAGAAGAATAATACGCCCAGAAAAGAGGCGAAAAGGAGAAAAACGTAAAAAAACGTGAAAAAAAAGTAAGAGGAAGAGAAGGGAAAAAAAGGTGGAAATGGGTTTAAAAGTGATTTCGGCGGAGAAATATATATATATATATATATATATATATATATATATATATATATGCGCACACACACACATAGATATAAACGTATTCTCCGTTGAGATATTGCAGCCGCTGCTGTGTCCAGGCCCAGGAGCCTTAGCACTGTGCTGTGATGTCACTCAATACCACTGACATCACTAGGTGTAAACAACATCTCTCCTTTGCTGTGTATGTGACTATGGAGCTGTTTGGTGATGTCGTCTATTACGGCCTTCATAGAAGCAACAGGAGATTGTTGCATCCATCTTGAACCCTCAGAACTACAGTGCTATGATGTCACTCACTTCCACAGGCCTTGCAGAGTGTAAACAACAACAACCCAGCTTTGTTGTGTATGTAACCATAGGGATTTGTGATGTCACCTAGAACCTTCACAGCAGCGACAGCTTTATGAGGAGCAT
>NW_026608240.1:0-80380 GCF_029499605.1 Hyla sarda
ATTGGGGAAGGGATGAGATTTTATATTTCTTCATAAGCATTAATCTTATTTTGTCAATTAGGAACATTCAGCACCCACCCGCTATCAAGGCAGCTGCCTATCATGTCATGCCCTACCTGCACAGGTGTGCTGGCTACTCAAATGATCCAATTAAGGAGGCCATTTAGTCAGCAGCAGCAGAAGTCCTGTGCCTGGACGCTCCAACAGGGGCCAGACACAAGCAGAAGCAGAAGCAGCAGAAGCAGCAGCAGCACCACCTTTTGTTTTTTGGCTGCAGCAGCAGCAAGGCCCACAGGGCTGGCTAGCTGGCTAGCCAGCAAGCAGGTAGCAATGAAAGTAGGAATCTTTCTTTTTAACCCTGTAAGGGGGTGGTGCACTGTACCCGAAGATACTGCCATATCGGGTCAATGCATAGGGCGACGGAAGCAAGCTTCGAAATCGGCCCCCGTTCTCAAAAATCCATTTAATATATGGTCCCCAGATAGGGGACGTATCAGATATTAAACTGATAAGAACAGATTTTTTTTTTTTTATCTAAAGCCGAGGAACGTGCTTTCGATTCACCCAAAGTGCAAGAAAAAGTGCAAACGTGTTACACTAAAAAAAACGTGCACAAAGGATGCGGTCTATCGCAAGCCCTTCTCCGATAGGAGAGAGGCCCCCCAACAAACCTTACCCTTCGCCTCCGGACCAAAAGGTACCTGCGAGGTTCCAGGTTCGATGTCCCTTTTCGCCGAAGCTACTAGGGGACCACAAATGCTCCCGGCATCCCCCTTGGCGTTAGCCAAGGTATCTGCCCGCAGAGCCGATTACGGTAGGTACCCTGCCAAAGCAGGAGTACCCGGGGTGTTTGCAGGGAGGTGCGGAACCTAATGGCCACACACACCTCCCCTAGACCGCCAGGAGGGACACCCAGAAGGGCTACCGCATCCTGACAAATCCTGTGAACACACAACACGCAAAAAGTGACACAGTGAGACAAAAAATAAATAAATAAGTGAATGTGTGCAGATATACTGCCCGGACATCCGGCCGGATCTATAAAAATTTCTCTGATCCTAGCCAGAAGGCCGGGAATCAAGAGGTGAGTGCCACAAGGTGAAGAGATTATGGTGCCCGTGCTTCAACTCAGTGAGTCTATTCTCCCAGTGAGTTTCGGCACCTCGGGGTCACCACTCCCCGAGGCACAAAAGTACCTCGGCTCTAGACCCTCTCAGCCTCATGGCGAGACCCGAAGGGAACAGGTCACATCGGGGCAGCCGTCGAGCTGATTCCTCAGAACCAGCCCCGGAAAGCCCTGGTACAACTGCATCCTCCATGCAGCACCCATCCCCACCAGCATGAAAACTGATAAGAACAGATACTACACTTGATCTTAGCCAAAAGGCCGAGAAGCGATAACCGTGAAAGGGGCGGGCCCAACAAGGTCCCCTTCATGGGCACTATCACTGCTTGCTGTCAGGGAGGCTGCCAGACAATTTTCCATGCACACTCTGGGCTGGGGGGCAGTCAACCACCAGTACACACAGCAGAACCTAAACCCATACCATTATTGCTAAGCAGCAAGACAGGGGCCCATTGCACTCCCACGGGGCCTTTTTAAATGCAATCCATAACCCGGATTTGCCAGGAACCCTTCTTACTCCTCCTACTTGCATGTGACACTGGGCTTAGGATCTGCATAGGAAACACACACACAAGCACACACCTACCTTTGTTGCCTGCAGATGCCTCCTTGGCTGTCCCCAAACGGTATCAAACCAACACCCACGGGAAGCTGTAAGCATAGAGGACATGCCTGCACCCCATTGGACTTACCTGTGTGGGTTAAATCCGGGTTATTTGACAACCTATGGCGGTGATGGTTCTGCTCAGGCAGAGCAGTGCTGATGCTCCTCATAAAGCTGTCGCTGCTGTGAAGGTTCTAGGTGACATCACAAATCCCTATGGTTACATACACAACAAAGCTGGGTTGTTGTTGTTTACACTCTGCAAGGCCTGTGGAAGTGAGTGACATCATAGCACTGTAGTTCTGAGGGTTCAAGATGGATGCAACAATCTCCTGTTGCTTCTATGAAGGCCGTAATAGACGACATCACCAAACAGCTCCATAGTCACATACACAGCAAAGGAGAGATGTTGTTTACACCTAGTGATGTCAGTGGTATTGAGTGACATCACAGCACAGTGCTAAGGCTCCTGGGCCTGGACACAGCAGCGGCTGCAATATCTCAACGGAGAATACGTTTATATCTATGTGTGTGTGTGCGCATATATATATATATATATATATATATATATATATATATATATATATATTCTCCGCCGAAATCACTTTTAAACCCATTTCCACCTTTTTTTCCCTTCTCTTCCTCTTACTTTTTTTTCACGTTTTTTTACGTTTTTCTCCTTTTCGCCTCTTTTCTGGGCGTATTATTCTTCTTTTTCTTCTTTTTTTTCGTCTAATGCATACCCCATCAGTGCAGCAATGCTTATTCAATACCGCCAGCAGATGGAGACACTGGGGGATAATTTTCTAAGGATTTATACTGATTTTTCCTGTCTGAATTTGTCGCACAGAAAGTTGCAGGCCAAATATGTGTGACATTTCTGCGACTTTAGCTTCTAGAGCATTTTTACAACATTATACATAGGTGCTGAATACATAAAAAGCGACTGTTCAGCGACAGACAAGTCGCATCGGCTGAAAGTAGGCCAGAATGTCAGTCCATGTTGGAGCAGGTTTAGATACAGTCTAAAGCATAGATCTCAAAGTCTGTGCACAGAATTTAGCAAGGGCCTCGCACCTTCTGATGCATCAGGTAGGTGCACAATAGCATAGCCTAACCCTCTGTACTTTGGTCTATATTGATGCGGGACATAGACAGCCAGCTGATGACCAATCCATTAGTGCAATGGATGGCTGGAAGCATTTGTCTTTGCCTTTGCAATCAATACCACAGAAGCAATGCATGGTCAATGTACAGCAATGACACACCTGTGTGAACAGCCAGGAGACCCCCCCCCCCCCATGTTATGTTACATAGTTACATAGTTAGTACGGTCGAAAAAAGACATATGTCCATCAAGTTCAACCAGGGAATTAAGGGGTAGGGGTGTGGCGCGATATTGGGGAAGGGATGAGATTTTATATTTCTTCATAAGCATTAATCTTATTTTGTCAATTAGGAACATTCAGCACCCACCCGCTATCAAGGCAGCTGCCTATCATGTCATGCCCTACCTGCACAGGTGTGCTGGCTACTCAAATGATCCAATTAAGGAGGCCATTTAGTCAGCAGCAGCAGAAGTCCTGTGCCTGGACGCTCCAACAGGGGCCAGACACAAGCAGAAGCAGAAGCAGCAGAAGCAGCAGCAGCACCACCTTTTGTTTTTTGGCTGCAGCAGCAGCAAGGCCCACAGGGCTGGCTAGCTGGCTAGCCAGCAAGCAGGTAGCAATGAAAGTAGGAATCTTTCTTTTTAACCCTGTAAGGGGGTGGTGCACTGTACCCGAAGATACTGCCATATCGGGTCAATGCATAGGGCGACGGAAGCAAGCTTCGAAATCGGCCCCCGTTCTCAAAAATCCATTTAATATATGGTCCCCAGATAGGGGACGTATCAGATATTAAACTGATAAGAACAGATACTACACTTGATCTTAGCCAAAAGGCCGAGAAGCGATAACCGTGAAAGGGGCGGGCCCAACAAGGTCCCCTTCATGGGCACTATCACTGCTTGCTGTCAGGGAGGCTGCCAGACAATTTTCCATGCACACTCTGGGCTGGGGGGCAGTCAACCACCAGTACACACAGCAGAACCTAAACCCATACCATTATTGCTAAGCAGCAAGACAGGGGCCCATTGCACTCCCACGGGGCCTTTTTAAATGCAATCCATAACCCGGATTTGCCAGGAACCCTTCTTACTCCTCCTACTTGCATGTGACACTGGGCTTAGGATCTGCATAGGAAACACACACACAAGCACACACCTACCTTTGTTGCCTGCAGATGCCTCCTTGGCTGTCCCCAAACGGTATCAAACCAACACCCACGGGAAGCTGTAAGCATAGAGGACATGCCTGCACCCCATTGGACTTACCTGTGTGGGTTAAATCCGGGTTATTTGACAACCTATGGCGGTGATGGTTCTGCTCAGGCAGAGCAGTGCTGATGCTCCTCATAAAGCTGTCGCTGCTGTGAAGGTTCTAGGTGACATCACAAATCCCTATGGTTACATACACAACAAAGCTGGGTTGTTGTTGTTTACACTCTGCAAGGCCTGTGGAAGTGAGTGACATCATAGCACTGTAGTTCTGAGGGTTCAAGATGGATGCAACAATCTCCTGTTGCTTCTATGAAGGCCGTAATAGACGACATCACCAAACAGCTCCATAGTCACATACACAGCAAAGGAGAGATGTTGTTTACACCTAGTGATGTCAGTGGTATTGAGTGACATCACAGCACAGTGCTAAGGCTCCTGGGCCTGGACACAGCAGCGGCTGCAATATCTCAACGGAGAATACGTTTATATCTATGTGTGTGTGTGCGCATATATATATATATATATATATATATATATATATATATATATATATTTCTCCGCCGAAATCACTTTTAAACCCATTTCCACCTTTTTTTCCCTTCTCTTCCTCTTACTTTTTTTTCACGTTTTTTTACGTTTTTCTCCTTTTCGCCTCTTTTCTGGGCGTATTATTCTTCTTTTTCTTCTTTTTTTTCGTCTAATGCATACCCCATCAGTGCAGCAATGCTTATTCAATACCGCCAGCAGATGGAGACACTGGGGGATAATTTTCTAAGGATTTATACTGATTTTTCCTGTCTGAATTTGTCGCACAGAAAGTTGCAGGCCAAATATGTGTGACATTTCTGCGACTTTAGCTTCTAGAGCATTTTTACAACATTATACATAGGTGCTGAATACATAAAAAGCGACTGTTCAGCGACAGACAAGTCGCATCGGCTGAAAGTAGGCCAGAATGTCAGTCCATGTTGGAGCAGGTTTAGATACAGTCTAAAGCATAGATCTCAAAGTCTGTGCACAGAATTTAGCAAGGGCCTCGCACCTTCTGATGCATCAGGTAGGTGCACAATAGCATAGCCTAACCCTCTGTACTTTGGTCTATATTGATGCGGGACATAGACAGCCAGCTGATGACCAATCCATTAGTGCAATGGATGGCTGGAAGCATTTGTCTTTGCCTTTGCAATACCACAGAAGCAATGCATGGTCAATGTACAGCAATGACACACCTGTGTGAACAGCCAGGAGACCCCCCCCCCATGTTATGTTACATAGTTACATAGTTAGTACGGTCGAAAAAAGACATATGTCCATCAAGTTCAACCAGGGAATTAAGGGGTAGGGGTGTGGCGCGATATTGGGGAAGGGATGAGATTTTATATTTCTTCATAAGCATTAATCTTATTTTGTCAATTAGGAACATTCAGCACCCACCCGCTATCAAGGCAGCTGCCTATCATGTCATGCCCTACCTGCACAGGTGTGCTGGCTACTCAAATGATCCAATTAAGGAGGCCATTTAGTCAGCAGCAGCAGAAGTCCTGTGCCTGGACGCTCCAACAGGGGCCAGACACAAGCAGAAGCAGAAGCAGCAGAAGCAGCAGCAGCACCACCTTTTGTTTTTTGGCTGCAGCAGCAGCAAGGCCCACAGGGCTGGCTAGCTGGCTAGCCAGCAAGCAGGTAGCAATGAAAGTAGGAATCTTTCTTTTTAACCCTGTAAGGGGGTGGTGCACTGTACCCGAAGATACTGCCATATCGGGTCAATGCATAGGGCGACGGAAGCAAGCTTCGAAATCGGCCCCCATTCTCAAAAATCCATTTAATATATGGTCCCCAGATAGGGGACGTATCAGATATTAAACTGATAAGAACAGATACTACACTTGATCTTAGCCAAAAGGCCGAGAAGCGATAACCGTGAAAGGGGCGGGCCCAACAAGGTCCCCTTCATGGGCACTATCACTGCTTGCTGTCAGGGAGGCTGCCAGACAATTTTCCATGCACACTCTGGGCTGGGGGGCAGTCAACCACCAGTACACACAGCAGAACCTAAACCCATACCATTATTGCTAAGCAGCAAGACAGGGGCCCATTGCACTCCCACGGGGCCTTTTTAAATGCAATCCATAACCCGGATTTGCCAGGAACCCTTCTTACTCCTCCTACTTGCATGTGACACTGGGCTTAGGATCTGCATAGGAAACACACACACAAGCACACACCTACCTTTGTTGCCTGCAGATGCCTCCTTGGCTGTCCCCAAACGGTATCAAACCAACACCCACGGGAAGCTGTAAGCATAGAGGACATGCCTGCACCCCATTGGACTTACCTGTGTGGGTTAAATCCGGGTTATTTGACAACCTATGGCGGTGATGGTTCTGCTCAGGCAGAGCAGTGCTGATGCTCCTCATAAAGCTGTCGCTGCTGTGAAGGTTCTAGGTGACATCACAAATCCCTATGGTTACATACACAACAAAGCTGGGTTGTTGTTGTTTACACTCTGCAAGGCCTGTGGAAGTGAGTGACATCATAGCACTGTAGTTCTGAGGGTTCAAGATGGATGCAACAATCTCCTGTTGCTTCTATGAAGGCCGTAATAGACGACATCACCAAACAGCTCCATAGTCACATACACAGCAAAGGAGAGATGTTGTTTACACCTAGTGATGTCAGTGGTATTGAGTGACATCACAGCACAGTGCTAAGGCTCCTGGGCCTGGACACAGCAGCGGCTGCAATATCTCAACGGAGAATACGTTTATATCTATGTGTGTGTGTGCGCATATATATATATATATATATATATATATATATATATATATATATATATTTCTCCGCCGAAATCACTTTTAAACCCATTTCCACCTTTTTTTCCCTTCTCTTCCTCTTACTTTTTTTTCACGTTTTTTTACGTTTTTCTCCTTTTCGCCTCTTTTCTGGGCGTATTATTCTTCTTTTTCTTCTTTTTTTTTCGTCTAATGCATACCCCATCAGTGCAGCAATGCTTATTCAATACCGCCAGCAGATGGAGACACTGGGGGATAATTTTCTAAGGATTTATACTGATTTTTCCTGTCTGAATTTGTCGCACAGAAAGTTGCAGGCCAAATATGTGTGACATTTCTGCGACTTTAGCTTCTAGAGCATTTTTACAACATTATACATAGGTGCTGAATACATAAAAAGCGACTGTTCAGCGACAGACAAGTCGCATCGGCTGAAAGTAGGCCAGAATGTCAGTCCATGTTGGAGCAGGTTTAGATACAGTCTAAAGCATAGATCTCAAAGTCTGTGCACAGAATTTAGCAAGGGCCTCGCACCTTCTGATGCATCAGGTAGGTGCACAATAGCATAGCCTAACCCTCTGTACTTTGGTCTATATTGATGCGGGACATAGACAGCCAGCTGATGACCAATCCATTAGTGCAATGGATGGCTGGAAGCATTTGTCTTTGCCTTTGCAATACCACAGAAGCAATGCATGGTCAATGTACAGCAATGACACACCTGTGTGAACAGCCAGGAGACCCCCCCCCCATGTTATGTTACATAGTTACATAGTTAGTACGGTCGAAAAAAGACATATGTCCATCAAGTTCAACCAGGGAATTAAGGGGTAGGGGTGTGGCGCGATATTGGGGAAGGGATGAGATTTTATATTTCTTCATAAGCATTAATCTTATTTTGTCAATTAGGAACATTCAGCACCCACCCGCTATCAAGGCAGCTGCCTATCATGTCATGCCCTACCTGCACAGGTGTGCTGGCTACTCAAATGATCCAATTAAGGAGGCCATTTAGTCAGCAGCAGCAGAAGTCCTGTGCCTGGACGCTCCAACAGGGGCCAGACACAAGCAGAAGCAGAAGCAGCAGAAGCAGCAGCAGCACCACCTTTTGTTTTTTGGCTGCAGCAGCAGCAAGGCCCACAGGGCTGGCTAGCTGGCTAGCCAGCAAGCAGGTAGCAATGAAAGTAGGAATCTTTCTTTTTAACCCTGTAAGGGGGTGGTGCACTGTACCTGAAGATACTGCCATATCGGGTCAATGCATAGGGCGACGGAAGCAAGCTTCGAAATCGGCCCCCGTTCTCAAAAATCCATTTAATATATGGTCCCCAGATAGGGGACGTATCAGATATTAAACTGATAAGAACAGATACTACACTTGATCTTAGCCAAAAGGCCGAGAAGCGATAACCGTGAAAGGGGCGGGCCCAACAAGGTCCCCTTCATGGGCACTATCACTGCTTGCTGTCAGGGAGGCTGCCAGACAATTTTCCATGCACACTCTGGGCTGGGGGGCAGTCAACCACCAGTACACACAGCAGAACCTAAACCCATACCATTATTGCTAAGCAGCAAGACAGGGGCCCATTGCACTCCCACGGGGCCTTTTTAAATGCAATCCATAACCCGGATTTGCCAGGAACCCTTCTTACTCCTCCTACTTGCATGTGACACTGGGCTTAGGATCTGCATAGGAAACACACACACAAGCACACACCTACCTTTGTTGCCTGCAGATGCCTCCTTGGCTGTCCCCAAACGGTATCAAACCAACACCCACGGGAAGCTGTAAGCATAGAGGACATGCCTGCACCCCATTGGACTTACCTGTGTGGGTTAAATCCGGGTTATTTGACAACCTATGGCGGTGATGGTTCTGCTCAGGCAGAGCAGTGCTGATGCTCCTCATAAAGCTGTCGCTGCTGTGAAGGTTCTAGGTGACATCACAAATCCCTATGGTTACATACACAACAAAGCTGGGTTGTTGTTGTTTACACTCTGCAAGGCCTGTGGAAGTGAGTGACATCATAGCACTGTAGTTCTGAGGGTTCAAGATGGATGCAACAATCTCCTGTTGCTTCTATGAAGGCCGTAATAGACGACATCACCAAACAGCTCCATAGTCACATACACAGCAAAGGAGAGATGTTGTTTACACCTAGTGATGTCAGTGGTATTGAGTGACATCACAGCACAGTGCTAAGGCTCCTGGGCCTGGACACAGCAGCGGCTGCAATATCTCAACGGGGAATACGTTTATATCTATGTGTGTGTGTGCGCATATATATATATATATATATATATATATATATATATATATATTTCTCCGCCGAAATCACTTTTAAACCCATTTCCACCTTTTTTTCCCTTCTCTTCCTCTTACTTTTTTTTCACGTTTTTTTACGTTTTTCTCCTTTTCGCCTCTTTTCTGGGCGTATTATTCTTCTTTTTCTTCTTTTTTTTCGTCTAATGCATACCCCATCAGTGCAGCAATGCTTATTCAATACCGCCAGCAGATGGAGACACTGGGGGATAATTTTCTAAGGATTTATACTGATTTTTCCTGTCTGAATTTGTCGCACAGAAAGTTGCAGGCCAAATATGTGTGACATTTCTGCGACTTTAGCTTCTAGAGCATTTTTACAACATTATACATAGGTGCTGAATACATAAAAAGCGACTGTTCAGCGACAGACAAGTCGCATCGGCTGAAAGTAGGCCAGAATGTCAGTCCATGTTGGAGCAGGTTTAGATACAGTCTAAAGCATAGATCTCAAAGTCTGTGCACAGAATTTAGCAAGGGCCTCGCACCTTCTGATGCATCAGGTAGGTGCACAATAGCATAGCCTAACCCTCTGTACTTTGGTCTATATTGATGCGGGACATAGACAGCCAGCTGATGACCAATCCATTAGTGCAATGGATGGCTGGAAGCATTTGTCTTTGCCTTTGCAATACCACAGAAGCAATGCATGGTCAATGTACAGCAATGACACACCTGTGTGAACAGCCAGGAGACCCCCCCCCCATGTTATGTTACATAGTTACATAGTTAGTACGGTCGAAAAAAGACATATGTCCATCAAGTTCAACCAGGGAATTAAGGGGTAGGGGTGTGGCGCGATATTGGGGAAGGGATGAGATTTTATATTTCTTCATAAGCATTAATCTTATTTTGTCAATTAGGAACATTCAGCACCCACCCGCTATCAAGGCAGCTGCCTATCATGTCATGCCCTACCTGCACAGGTGTGCTGGCTACTCAAATGATCCAATTAAGGAGGCCATTTAGTCAGCAGCAGCAGAAGTCCTGTGCCTGGACGCTCCAACAGGGGCCAGACACAAGCAGAAGCAGAAGCAGCAGAAGCAGCAGCAGCACCACCTTTTGTTTTTTGGCTGCAGCAAGGCCCACAGGGCTGGCTAGCTGGCTAGCCAGCAAGCAGGTAGCAATGAAAGTAGGAATCTTTCTTTTTAACCCTGTAAGGGGGTGGTGCACTGTACCCGAAGATACTGCCATATCGGGTCAATGCATAGGGCGACGGAAGCAAGCTTCGAAATCGGCCCCCGTTCTCAAAAATCCATTTAATATATGGTCCCCAGATAGGGGACGTATCAGATATTAAACTGATAAGAACAGATACTACACTTGATCTTAGCCAAAAGGCCGAGAAGCGATAACCGTGAAAGGGGCGGGCCCAACAAGGTCCCCTTCATGGGCACTATCACTGCTTGCTGTCAGGGAGGCTGCCAGACAATTTTCCATGCACACTCTGGGCTGGGGGGCAGTCAACCACCAGTACACACAGCAGAACCTAAACCCATACCATTATTGCTAAGCAGCAAGACAGGGGCCCATTGCACTCCCACGGGGCCTTTTTAAATGCAATCCATAACCCGGATTTGCCAGGAACCCTTCTTACTCCTCCTACTTGCATGTGACACTGGGCTTTGGATCTGCATAGGAAACACACACACAAGCACACACCTACCTTTGTTGCCTGCAGATGCCTCCTTGGCTGTCCCCAAACGGTATCAAACCAACACCCACGGGAAGCTGTAAGCATAGAGGACATGCCTGCACCCCATTGGACTTACCTGTGTGGGTTAAATCCGGGTTATTTGACAACCTATGGCGGTGATGGTTCTGCTCAGGCAGAGCAGTGCTGATGCTCCTCATAAAGCTGTCGCTGCTGTGAAGGTTCTAGGTGACATCACAAATCCCTATGGTTACATACACAACAAAGCTGGGTTGTTGTTGTTTACACTCTGCAAGGCCTGTGGAAGTGAGTGACATCATAGCACTGTAGTTCTGAGGGTTCAAGATGGATGCAACAATCTCCTGTTGCTTCTATGAAGGCCGTAATAGACGACATCACCAAACAGCTCCATAGTCACATACACAGCAAAGGAGAGATGTTGTTTACACCTAGTGATGTCAGTGGTATTGAGTGACATCACAGCACAGTGCTAAGGCTCCTGGGCCTGGACACAGCAGCGGCTGCAATATCTCAACGGAGAATACGTTTATATCTATGTGTGTGTGTGCGCATATATATATATATATATATATATATATATATATATATATATATATTTCTCCGCCGAAATCACTTTTAAACCCATTTCCACCTTTTTTTCCCTTCTCTTCCTCTTACTTTTTTTTCACGTTTTTTTACGTTTTTCTCCTTTTCGCCTCTTTTCTGGGCGTATTATTCTTCTTTTTCTTCTTTTTTTTCGTCTAATGCATACCCCATCAGTGCAGCAATGCTTATTCAATACCGCCAGCAGATGGAGACACTGGGGGATAATTTTCTAAGGATTTATACTGATTTTTCCTGTCTGAATTTGTCGCACAGAAAGTTGCAGGCCAAATATGTGTGACATTTCTGCGACTTTAGCTTCTAGAGCATTTTTACAACATTATACATAGGTGCTGAATACATAAAAAGCGACTGTTCAGCGACAGACAAGTCGCATCGGCTGAAAGTAGGCCAGAATGTCAGTCCATGTTGGAGCAGGTTTAGATACAGTCTAAAGCATAGATCTCAAAGTCTGTGCACAGAATTTAGCAAGGGCCTCGCACCTTCTGATGCATCAGGTAGGTGCACAATAGCATAGCCTAACCCTCTGTACTTTGGTCTATATTGATGCGGGACATAGACAGCCAGCTGATGACCAATCCATTAGTGCAATGGATGGCTGGAAGCATTTGTCTTTGCCTTTGCAATACCACAGAAGCAATGCATGGTCAATGTACAGCAATGACACACCTGTGTGAACAGCCAGGAGACCCCCCCCCCCATGTTATTGTTACGCCGAGCGCTCCGGGTCCCCGCTCCTCCCCGGAGCGCTCGCTTCACTCTCCCCGCGGCAGCGCTCCGGTCACGTCCTCTGACCCGGGGCGCTGCGATTCCGCTGCCAGCCGGGATGCGATTCGCGATGCGGGTAGCGCCCGCTCGCGATGCGCACCCCGGCTCCCCTACCTGACTCGCTCTCCGTCTGTTCTGTCCCGGCGCGCGCGGCCCCGCTCCCTAGGGCGCGCGCGCGCCGGGTCTCTGCGATTTAAAGGGCCACTGCGCCGCTGATTGGCGCAGTGGTCCCAATTAGTGTGTTCACCTGTGCACTTCCCTATATCACCTCACTTCCCCTGCACTCCCTTGCCGGATCTTGTTGCCTTAGTGCCAGTGAAAGCGTTCCTTGTGTGTTCCTTGCCTGTGTTTCCAGACCTTCTGCCGTTGCCCCTGACTACGATCCTTGCTGCCTGCCCCGACCTTCTGCTACGTCCGACCTTGCTTTTGCCTACTCCCTTGTACCGCGCCTATCTTCAGCAGCCAGAGAGGTGAGCCGTTGCTAGTGGATACGACCTGGTCACTACCGCCGCAGCAAGACCATCCCGCTTTGCGGCGGGCTCTGGTGAAAACCAGTAGTGGCTTAGAACCGGTCCACTAGCACGGTCCACGCCAATCCCTCTCTGGCACAGAGGATCCACTACCTGCCAGCCGGCATCGTGACAGTAGATCCGGCCATGGATCCCGCTGAAGTTCCTCTGCCAGTTGTCGCTGACCTCACCACGGTGGTCGCCCAGCAGTCACAACAGATAGCGCAACAAGGCCAACAGCTGTCTCAACTGACCGTTATGCTACAACAGTTACTACCACAGCTTCAGCAGTCATCTCCTCCGCCAGCTCCTGCACCTCCTCCGCAGCGAGTGGCCGCTCCTGGGATACGCTTATCCTTGCCGGATAAATTTGATGGGGACTCTAAGTTTTGCCGTGGCTTTCTTTCCCAATGTTCCCTGCATCTGGAGATGATGTCGGACCTGTTTCCCACTGAAAGGTCTAAGGTGGCTTTCGTAGTCAGCCTTCTGTCCGGAAAAGCCCTGTCATGGGCCACACCGCTCTGGGACCGCAATGACCCCGTCACTGCCTCTGTACACTCCTTCTTCTCGGAAATCCGAAGTGTCTTTGAGGAACCTGCCCGAGCCTCTTCTGCTGAGACTGCCCTGTTGAACCTGGTCCAGGGTAATTCTTCCGTTGGCGAGTATGCCGTACAATTCCGTACTCTTGCTTCAGAATTGTCCTGGAATAATGAGGCCCTCTGCGCGACCTTCAAAAAAGGCCTATCCAGCAACATTAAAGATGTTCTGGCCGCACGAGAAATTCCTGCTAATCTACATGAACTTATTCACCTAGCCACTCGCATTGACATGCGTTTTTCCGAAAGGCGTCAGGAACTCCGCCAAGATATGGACTCTGTTCGCACGAGGCGTTTCTCCTCCTCGGCTCCTCTCTCCTCTGGTCCCCTGCAATCTGTTCCTGTGCCTCCCGCCGTGGAGGCTATGCAGGTCGACCGGTCTCGCCTGACACCTCAAGAGAGGACACGACGCCGTATGGAGAATCTCTGCCTGTACTGTGCTAGTACCGAACACTTCCTAAGAGATTGTCCTATCCGTCCTCCCCGCCTGGAAAGACGTACGCTGACTCCGCACAAAGGTGAGACAGTCCTTGATGTCTACTCTGCTTCTCCACGTCTTACTGTGCCTGTGCGGATGTCTGCCTCTGCCTTCTCCTTCTCTACAATGGCCTTCTTGGACTCAGGATCTGCAGGAAATTTTATTTTGGCCTCTCTCGTCAACAGGTTCAACATCCCGGTGACCAGTCTCGCCAGACCCCTCTACATCAATTGTGTAAATAATGAAAGATTGGACTGTACCATACGTTTCCGCACGGAGCCCCTTCTTATGAGCATCGGATCTCATCATGAGAGGATTGAACTTTTGGTCCTCCCCAATTGCACCTCGGAAATTCTCCTTGGACTTCCCTGGCTTCAACTTCATTCCCCTACCCTGGATTGGTCCACTGGGGAGATCAAGAGTTGGGGGTCCTCTTGTTCCAAGAACTGTCTAAAACCGGTTCCCAGTAACCCTTGCCGTAACTCTGTGGTTCCTCCAGTAACCGGTCTCCCTAAGGCCTATATGGACTTCGCGGATGTTTTCTGCAAAAAACAAGCTGAGACTCTACCTCCTCACAGGCCTTATGATTGCCCTATCGACCTCCTCCCGGGCACTACTCCACCCCGGGGCAGAATTTATCCTCTCTCTGCCCCAGAGACTCTTGCCATGTCCGAATACGTCCAGGAGAATCTAAAAAAGGGCTTTATCCGTAAATCCTCCTCTCCTGCCGGAGCCGGATTTTTCTTTGTGTCCAAAAAAGATGGCTCCCTACGTCCTTGCATTGACTACCGCGGTCTTAATAAAATCACGGTTAAGAACCGCTACCCCTTACCCCTCATCTCTGAACTCTTTGATCGCCTCCAAGGTGCCCACATCTTCACTAAATTGGACTTAAGAGGCGCCTATAACCTCATCCGCATCAGAGAGGGGGACGAGTGGAAAACGGCATTTAACACCAGAGATGGACACTTTGAGTATCTGGTCATGCCCTTTGGACTGTGCAACGCCCCTGCCGTCTTCCAAGACTTTGTCAATGAAATTTTTCGTGATCTGTTATACTCCTGTGTTGTTGTATATCTGGACGATATCCTAATTTTTTCTGCCAATCTAGAAGAACACCGCCAGCATGTCCGTATGGTTCTTCAGAGACTTCGTGACAACCAACTCTATGCCAAAATTGAGAAATGTCTGTTTGAATGCCAATCTCTTCCTTTTCTAGGATATTTGGTCTCTGGCCAGGGACTACAGATGGATCCAGACAAACTCTCTGCCGTCTTAGATTGGCCACGCCCCTCCGGACTCCGTGCTATCCAACGCTTTTTGGGGTTCGCCAATTATTACAGGCAATTTATTCCACATTTTTCTACCATTGTGGCTCCTATCGTGGCTTTAACCAAAAAAAATGCTGATCCCAAGTCCTGGCCTCCTCAAGCAGAAGACGCCTTTAAACGACTCAAGTCTGCCTTTTCTTCGGCTCCCGTCCTCTCCAGACCTGACCCTTCCAAACCCTTCCTATTGGAGGTTGATGCCTCCTCAGTGGGAGCTGGAGCTGTTCTTCTACAAAAAAATTCTTCCGGGCATGCTGTCACTTGTGGTTTTTTCTCTAGGACCTTCTCTCCAGCGGAGAGGAACTACTCCATCGGGGATCGAGAGCTTCTAGCCATTAAATTAGCACTTGAGGAATGGAGGCATCTGCTGGAGGGATCAAGTTCTCCTGTTATTATCTACACCGACCACAAGAACCTCTCCTACCTCCAGTCTGCCCAACGGCTGAATCCTCGCCAGGCCCGGTGGTCTCTGTTCTTTGCCCGATTTAATTTTGAGATTCACTTTCGTCCTGCCGATAAGAACATTAGGGCCGATGCTCTCTCTCGTTCCTCGGATGCCTCAGAAGTTGAACTCTCTCCGCAACACATCATTCCACCTGACTGCCTGATCTCCACTTCTCCTGCCTCCATCAGGCAGACTCCTCCAGGAAAGACCTTTGTTTCTCCTCGCCAACGCCTCGGAATCCTCAAATGGGGTCACTCCTCCCATCTCGCAGGTCATGCGGGTATCAAGAAATCTGTGCAACTCATCTCCCGCTTCTATTGGTGGCCGACTCTGGAGACGGATGTTGTGGACTTTGTGCGAGCCTGCACTATCTGTGCCCGGGATAAGACTCCTCGCCAGAAGCCCGCTGGTTTTCTTCATCCTCTGCCTGTCCCCGAACAGCCTTGGTCTCTGATTGGTATGGATTTTATTACTGATTTACCCCCTTCCCGTGGCAACACTGTTATTTGGGTGGTCGTTGATCGATTCTCCAAAATGGCACATTTCATCCCTCTTCCTGGTCTTCCTTCTGCGCCTCAGTTGGCTAAACAATTTTTTGTACACATTTTTCGTCTTCACGGGTTGCCTACGCAGATTGTCTCGGATAGAGGCGTCCAATTCGTGTCTAAATTCTGGAGGGCTCTCTGTAAACAACTCAAGATTAAATTAAATTTTTCTTCTGCATATCATCCCCAGTCCAATGGACAAGTAGAAAGGATTAACCAGATCTTGGGTGATTATTTGCGACATTTTGTTTCCTCCCGCCAGGATGACTGGGCAGATCTCCTCCCATGGGCCGAATTCTCGTATAACTTCAGGGTCTCTGAGTCTTCCTCCAAATCCCCATTTTTCGTGGTGTACGGCCGTCACCCTCTTCCCCCCCTCCCTACTCCCTTGCCCTCTGGTCTGCCCGCTGTGGATGAAATTTCTCGTGACCTTTCCATCATATGGAAAGAGACCCAAAATTCTCTCTTACAGGCTTCATCACGCATGAAGAAGTTCGCGGATAAGAAAAGAAGAGCTCCCCCCGTTTTTTCCCCTGGAGACAAGGTATGGCTCTCCGCTAAATATGTCCGCTTCCGTGTCCCTAGCTACAAGTTGGGACCACGCTATCTTGGTCCTTTCAAAATTTTGTGTCAAATTAATCCTGTCTCTTATAAACTTCTTCTTCCTCCCTCTCTTCGTATCCCTAATGCCTTTCACGTCTCTCTTCTCAAACCACTCATCCTCAACCGTTTTTCTCCCAAATCTGTTCCTCCCACTCCTGTTTCTGGCTCCTCGGACATCTTCTCGGTCAAAGAAATTTTAGCTGCCAAAAAGGTCAGAGGGAAAAATTTTTTTTTAGTGGACTGGGAGGGTTGTGGTCCTGAAGAGAGATCCTGGGAACCTGAGGACAACATCCTAGACAAAAGTCTGCTCCTCAGGTTCTCAGGTTCTAAGAAGAGGGGGAGACCCAAGGGGGGGGGTACTGTTACGCCGAGCGCTCCGGGTCCCCGCTCCTCCCCGGAGCGCTCGCTTCACTCTCCCCGCGGCAGCGCTCCGGTCACGTCCTCTGACCCGGGGCGCTGCGATTCCGCTGCCAGCCGGGATGCGATTCGCGATGCGGGTAGCGCCCGCTCGCGATGCGCACCCCGGCTCCCCTACCTGACTCGCTCTCCGTCTGTTCTGTCCCGGCGCGCGCGGCCCCGCTCCCTAGGGCGCGCGCGCGCCGGGTCTCTGCGATTTAAAGGGCCACTGCGCCGCTGATTGGCGTAGTGGTCCCAATTAGTGTGTTCACCTGTGCACTTCCCTATATCACCTCACTTCCCCTGCACTCCCTTGCCGGATCTTGTTGCCTTAGTGCCAGTGAAAGCGTTCCTTGTGTGTTCCTTGCCTGTGTTTCCAGACCTTCTGCCGTTGCCCCTGACTACGATCCTTGCTGCCTGCCCCGACCTTCTGCTACGTCCGACCTTGCTTTTGCCTACTCCCTTGTACCGCGCCTATCTTCAGCAGCCAGAGAGGTGAGCCGTTGCTAGTGGATACGACCTGGTCACTACCGCCGCAGCAAGACCATCCCGCTTTGCGGCGGGCTCTGGTGAAAACCAGTAGTGGCTTAGAACCGGTCCACTAGCACGGTCCACGCCAATCCCTCTCTGGCACAGAGGATCCACTACCTGCCAGCCGGCATCGTGACAGTTATGTTACATAGTTACATAGTTAGTACGGTCGAAAAAAGACATATGTCCATCAAGTTCAACCAGGGAATTAAGGGGTAGGGGTGTGGCGCGATATTGGGGAAGGGATGAGATTTTATATTTCTTCATAAGCATTAATCTTATTTTGTCAATTAGGAACATTCAGCACCCACCCGCTATCAAGGCAGCTGCCTATCATGTCATGCCCTACCTGCACAGGTGTGCTGGCTACTCAAATGATCCAATTAAGGAGGCCATTTAGTCAGCAGCAGCAGAAGTCCTGTGCCTGGACGCTCCAACAGGGGCCAGACACAAGCAGAAGCAGAAGCAGCAGAAGCAGCAGCAGCACCACCTTTTGTTTTTTGGCTGCAGCAGCAGCAAGGCCCACAGGGCTGGCTAGCTGGCTAGCCAGCAAGCAGGTAGCAATGAAAGTAGGAATCTTTCTTTTTAACCCTGTAAGGGGGTGGTGCACTGTACCCGAAGATACTGCCATATCGGGTCAATGCATAGGGCGACGGAAGCAAGCTTCGAAATCGGCCCCCGTTCTCAAAAATCCATTTAATATATGGTCCCCAGATAGGGGACGTATCAGATATTAAACTGATAAGAACAGATACTACACTTGATCTTAGCCAAAAGGCCGAGAAGCGATAACCGTGAAAGGGGCGGGCCCAACAAGGTCCCCTTCATGGGCACTATCACTGCTTGCTGTCAGGGAGGCTGCCAGACAATTTTCCATGCACACTCTGGGCTGGGGGGCAGTCAACCACCAGTACACACAGCAGAACCTAAACCCATACCATTATTGCTAAGCAGCAAGACAGGGGCCCATTGCACTCCCACGGGGCCTTTTTAAATGCAATCCATAACCCGGATTTGCCAGGAACCCTTCTTACTCCTCCTACTTGCATGTAACACTGGGCTTAGGATCTGCATAGGAAACACACACACAAGCACACACCTACCTTTGTTGCCTGCAGATGCCTCCTTGGCTGTCCCCAAACGGTATCAAACCAACACCCACGGGAAGCTGTAAGCATAGAGGACATGCCTGCACCCCATTGGACTTACCTGTGTGGGTTAAATCCGGGTTATTTGACAACCTATGGCGGTGATGGTTCTGCTCAGGCAGAGCAGTGCTGATGCTCCTCATAAAGCTGTCGCTGCTGTGAAGGTTCTAGGTGACATCACAAATCCCTATGGTTACATACACAACAAAGCTGGGTTGTTGTTGTTTACACTCTGCAAGGCCTGTGGAAGTGAGTGACATCATAGCACTGTAGTTCTGAGGGTTCAAGATGGATGCAACAATCTCCTGTTGCTTCTATGAAGGCCGTAATAGACGACATCACCAAACAGCTCCATAGTCACATACACAGCAAAGGAGAGATGTTGTTTACACCTAGTGATGTCAGTGGTATTGAGTGACATCACAGCACAGTGCTAAGGCTCCTGGGCCTGGACACAGCAGCGGCTGCAATATCTCAACGGAGAATACGTTTATATCTATGTGTGTGTGTGCGCATATATATATATATATATATATATATATATATATATATATATTTCTCCGCCGAAATCACTTTTAAACCCATTTCCACCTTTTTTTCCCTTCTCTTCCTCTTACTTTTTTTTCACGTTTTTTTAAGTTTTTCTCCTTTTCGCCTCTTTTCTGGGCGTATTATTCTTCTTTTTCTTCTTTTTTTTCGTCTAATGCATACCCCATCAGTGCAGCAATGCTTATTCAATACCGCCAGCAGATGGAGACACTGGGGGATAATTTTCTAAGGATTTATACTGATTTTTCCTGTCTGAATTTGTCGCACAGAAAGTTGCAGGCCAAATATGTGTGACATTTCTGCGACTTTAGCTTCTAGAGCATTTTTACAACATTATACATTGGTGCTGAATACATAAAAAGCGACTGTTCAGCGACAGACAAGTCGCATCGGCTGAAAGTAGGCCAGAATGTCAGTCCATGTTGGAGCAGGTTTAGATACAGTCTAAAGCATAGATCTCAAAGTCTGTGCACAGAATTTAGCAAGGGCCTCGCACCTTCTGATGCATCAGGTAGGTGCACAATAGCATAGCCTAACCCTCTGTACTTTGGTCTATATTGATGCGGGACATAGACAGCCAGCTGATGACCAATCCATTAGTGCAATGGATGGCTGGAAGCATTTGTCTTTGCCTTTGCAATACCACAGAAGCAATGCATGGTCAATGTACAGCAATGACACACCTGTGTGAACAGCCAGGAGACCCCCCCCCCCATGTTATGTTACATAGTTACATAGTTAGTACGGTCGAAAAAAGACATATGTCCATCAAGTTCAACCAGGGAATTAAGGGGTAGGGGTGTGGCGCGATATTGGGGAAGGGATGAGATTTTATATTTCTTCATAAGCATTAATCTTATTTTGTCAATTAGGAACATTCAGCACCCACCCGCTATCAAGGCAGCTGCCTATCATGTCATGCCCTACCTGCACAGGTGTGCTGGCTACTCAAATGATCCAATTAAGGAGGCCATTTAGTCAGCAGCAGCAGAAGTCCTGTGCCTGGACGCTCCAACAGGGGCCAGACACAAGCAGAAGCAGAAGCAGCAGAAGCAGCAGAAGCAGCAGCAGCACCACCTTTTGTTTTTTGGCTGCAGCAGCAGCAAGGCCCACAGGGCTGGCTAGCTGGCTAGCCAGCAAGCAGGTAGCAATGAAAGTAGGAATCTTTCTTTTTAACCCTGTAAGGGGGTGGTGCACTGTACCCGAAGATACTGCCATATCGGGTCAATGCATAGGGCGACGGAAGCAAGCTTCGAAATCGGCCCCCGTTCTCAAAAATCCATTTAATATATGGTCCCCAGATAGGGGACGTATCAGATATTAAACTGATAAGAACAGATACTACACTTGATCTTAGCCAAAAGGCCGAGAAGCGATAACCGTGAAAGGGGCGGGCCCAACAAGGTCCCCTTCATGGGCACTATCACTGCTTGCTGTCAGGGAGGCTGCCAGACAATTTTCCATGCACACTCTGGGCTGGGGGGCAGTCAACCACCAGTACACACAGCAGAACCTAAACCCATACCATTATTGCTAAGCAGCAAGACAGGGGCCCATTGCACTCCCACGGGGCCTTTTTAAATGCAATCCATAACCCGGATTTGCCAGGAACCCTTCTTACTCCTCCTACTTGCATGTGACACTGGGCTTAGGATCTGCATAGGAAACACACACACAAGCACACACCTACCTTTGTTGCCTGCAGATGCCTCCTTGGCTGTCCCCAAACGGTATCAAACCAACACCCACGGGAAGCTGTAAGCATAGAGGACATGCCTGCACCCCATTGGACTTACCTGTGTGGGTTAAATCCGGGTTATTTGACAACCTATGGCGGTGATGGTTCTGCTCAGGCAGAGCAGTGCTGATGCTCCTCATAAAGCTGTCGCTGCTGTGAAGGTTCTAGGTGACATCACAAATCCCTATGGTTACATACACAACAAAGCTGGGTTGTTGTTGTTTACACTCTGCAAGGCCTGTGGAAGTGAGTGACATCATAGCACTGTAGTTCTGAGGGTTCAAGATGGATGCAACAATCTCCTGTTGCTTCTATGAAGGCCGTAATAGACGACATCACCAAACAGCTCCATAGTCACATACACAGCAAAGGAGAGATGTTGTTTACACCTAGTGATGTCAGTGGTATTGAGTGACATCACAGCACAGTGCTAAGGCTCCTGGGCCTGGACACAGCAGCGGCTGCAATATCTCAACGGAGAATACGTTTATATCTATGTGTGTGTGTGCGCATATATATATATATATATATATATATATATATATATATATATATTTCTCCGCCGAAATCACTTTTAAACCCATTTCCACCTTTTTTTCCCTTCTCTTCCTCTTACTTTTTTTTCACGTTTTTTTACGTTTTTCTCCTTTTCGCCTCTTTTCTGGGCGTATTATTCTTCTTTTTCTTCTTTTTTTTCGTCTAATGCATACCCCATCAGTGCAGCAATGCTTATTCAATACCGCCAGCAGATGGAGACACTGGGGGATAATTTTCTAAGGATTTATACTGATTTTTCCTGTCTGAATTTGTCGCACAGAAAGTTGCAGGCCAAATATGTGTGACATTTCTGCGACTTTAGCTTCTAGAGCATTTTTACAACATTATACATAGGTGCTGAATACATAAAAAGCGACTGTTCAGCGACAGACAAGTCGCATCGGCTGAAAGTAGGCCAGAATGTCAGTCCATGTTGGAGCAGGTTTAGATACAGTCTAAAGCATAGATCTCAAAGTCTGTGCACAGAATTTAGCAAGGGCCTCGCACCTTCTGATGCATCAGGTAGGTGCACAATAGCATAGCCTAACCCTCTGTACTTTGGTCTATATTGATGCGGGACATAGACAGCCAGCTGATGACCAATCCATTAGTGCAATGGATGGCTGGAAGCATTTGTCTTTGCCTTTGCAATACCACAGAAGCAATGCATGGTCAATGTACAGCAATGACACACCTGTGTGAACAGCCAGGAGACCCCCCCCCCCCCATGTTATGTTACATAGTTACATAGTTAGTACGGTCGAAAAAAGACATATGTCCATCAAGTTCAACCAGGGAATTAAGGGGTAGGGGTGTGGCGCGATATTGGGGAAGGGATGAGATTTTATATTTCTTCATAAGCATTAATCTTATTTTGTCAATTAGGAACATTCAGCACCCACCCGCTATCAAGGCAGCTGCCTATCATGTCATGCCCTACCTGCACAGGTGTGCTGGCTACTCAAATGATCCAATTAAGGAGGCCATTTAGTCAGCAGCAGCAGAAGTCCTGTGCCTGGACGCTCCAACAGGGGCCAGACACAAGCAGAAGCAGAAGCAGCAGAAGCAGCAGCAGCACCACCTTTTGTTTTTTGGCTGCAGCAGCAGCAAGGCCCACAGGGCTGGCTAGCTGGCTAGCCAGCAAGCAGGTAGCAATGAAAGTAGGAATCTTTCTTTTTAACCCTGTAAGGGGGTGGTGCACTGTACCCGAAGATACTGCCATATCGGGTCAATGCATAGGGCGACGGAAGCAAGCTTCGAAATCGGCCCCCGTTCTCAAAAATCCATTTAATATATGGTCCCCAGATAGGGGACGTATCAGATATTAAACTGATAAGAACAGATACTACACTTGATCTTAGCCAAAAGGCCGAGAAGCGATAACCGTGAAAGGGGCGGGCCCAACAAGGTCCCCTTCATGGGCACTATCACTGCTTGCTGTCAGGGAGGCTGCCAGACAATTTTCCATGCACACTCTGGGCTGGGGGGCAGTCAACCACCAGTACACACAGCAGAACCTAAACCCATACCATTATTGCTAAGCAGCAAGACAGGGGCCCATTGCACTCCCACGGGGCCTTTTTAAATGCAATCCATAACCCGGATTTGCCAGGAACCCTTCTTACTCCTCCTACTTGCATGTGACACTGGGCTTAGGATCTGCATAGGAAACACACACACAAGCACACACCTACCTTTGTTGCCTGCAGATGCCTCCTTGGCTGTCCCCAAACGGTATCAAACCAACACCCACGGGAAGCTGTAAGCATAGAGGACATGCCTGCACCCCATTGGACTTACCTGTGTGGGTTAAATCCGGGTTATTTGACAACCTATGGCGGTGATGGTTCTGCTCAGGCAGAGCAGTGCTGATGCTCCTCATAAAGCTGTCGCTGCTGTGAAGGTTCTAGGTGACATCACAAATCCCTATGGTTACATACACAACAAAGCTGGGTTGTTGTTGTTTACACTCTGCAAGGCCTGTGGAAGTGAGTGACATCATAGCACTGTAGTTCTGAGGGTTCAAGATGGATGCAACAATCTCCTGTTGCTTCTATGAAGGCCGTAATAGACGACATCACCAAACAGCTCCATAGTCACATACACAGCAAAGGAGAGATGTTGTTTACACCTAGTGATGTCAGTGGTATTGAGTGACATCACAGCACAGTGCTAAGGCTCCTGGGCCTGGACACAGCAGCGGCTGCAATATCTCAACGGAGAATACGTTTATATCTATGTGTGTGTGTGCGCATATATATATATATATATATATATATATATATATATATTTCTCCGCCGAAATCACTTTTAAACCCATTTCCACCTTTTTTTCCCTTCTCTTCCTCTTACTTTTTTTTCACGTTTTTTTACGTTTTTCTCCTTTTCGCCTCTTTTCTGGGCATATTATTCTTCTTTTTCTTCTTTTTTTTCGTCTAATGCATACCCCATCAGTGCAGCAATGCTTATTCAATACCGCCAGCAGATGGAGACACTGGGGGATAATTTTCTAAGGATTTATACTGATTTTTCCTGTCTGAATTTGTCGCACAGAAAGTTGCAGGCCAAATATGTGTGACATTTCTGCGACTTTAGCTTCTAGAGCATTTTTACAACATTATACATAGGTGCTGAATACATAAAAAGCGACTGTTCAGCGACAGACAAGTCGCATCGGCTGAAAGTAGGCCAGAATGTCAGTCCATGTTGGAGCAGGTTTAGATACAGTCTAAAGCATAGATCTCAAAGTCTGTGCACAGAATTTAGCAAGGGCCTCGCACCTTCTGATGCATCAGGTAGGTGCACAATAGCATAGCCTAACCCTCTGTACTTTGGTCTATATTGATGCGGGACATAGACAGCCAGCTGATGACCAATCCATTAGTGCAATGGATGGCTGGAAGCATTTGTCTTTGCCTTTGCAATACCACAGAAGCAATGCATGGTCAATGTACAGCAATGACACACCTGTGTGAACAGCCAGGAGACCCCCCCCCCCCCCCATGTTATGTTACATAGTTACATAGTTAGTACGGTCGAAAAAAGACATATGTCCATCAAGTTCAACCAGGGAATTAAGGGGTAGGGGTGTGGCGCGATATTGGGGAAGGGATGAGATTTTATATTTCTTCATAAGCATTAATCTTATTTTGTCAATTAGGAACATTCAGCACCCACCCGCTATCAAGGCAGCTGCCTATCATGTCATGCCCTACCTGCACAGGTGTGCTGGCTACTCAAATGATCCAATTAAGGAGGCCATTTAGTCAGCAGCAGCAGAAGTCCTGTGCCTGGACGCTCCAACAGGGGCCAGACACAAGCAGAAGCAGAAGCAGCAGAAGCAGCAGCAGCACCACCTTTTGTTTTTTGGCTGCAGCAGCAGCAAGGCCCACAGGGCTGGCTAGCTGGCTAGCCAGCAAGCAGGTAGCAATGAAAGTAGGAATCTTTCTTTTTAACCCTGTAAGGGGGTGGTGCACTGTACCCGAAGATACTGCCATATCGGGTCAATGCATAGGGCGACGGAAGCAAGCTTCGAAATCGGCCCCCGTTCTCAAAAATCCATTTAATATATGGTCCCCAGATAGGGGACGTATCAGATATTAAACTGATAAGAACAGATACTACACTTGATCTTAGCCAAAAGGCCGAGAAGCGATAACCGTGAAAGGGGCGGGCCCAACAAGGTCCCCTTCATGGGCACTATCACTGCTTGCTGTCAGGGAGGCTGCCAGACAATTTTCCATGCACACTCTGGGCTGGGGGGCAGTCAACCACCAGTACACACAGCAGAACCTAAACCCATACCATTATTGCTAAGCAGCAAGACAGGGGCCCATTGCACTCCCACGGGGCCTTTTTAAATGCAATCCATAACCCGGATTTGCCAGGAACCCTTCTTACTCCTCCTACTTGCATGTGACACTGGGCTTAGGATCTGCATAGGAAACACACACACAAGCACACACCTACCTTTGTTGCCTGCAGATGCCTCCTTGGCTGTCCCCAAACGGTATCAAACCAACACCCACGGGAAGCTGTAAGCATAGAGGACATGCCTGCACCCCATTGGACTTACCTGTGTGGGTTAAATCCGGGTTATTTGACAACCTATGGCGGTGATGGTTCTGCTCAGGCAGAGCAGTGCTGATGCTCCTCATAAAGCTGTCGCTGCTGTGAAGGTTCTAGGTGACATCACAAATCCCTATGGTTACATACACAACAAAGCTGGGTTGTTGTTGTTTACACTCTGCAAGGCCTGTGGAAGTGAGTGACATCATAGCACTGTAGTTCTGAGGGTTCAAGATGGATGCAACAATCTCCTGTTGCTTCTATGAAGGCCGTAATAGACGACATCACCAAACAGCTCCATAGTCACATACACAGCAAAGGAGAGATGTTGTTTACACCTAGTGATGTCAGTGGTATTGAGTGACATCACAGCACAGTGCTAAGGCTCCTGGGCCTGGACACAGCAGCGGCTGCAATATCTCAACGGAGAATACGTTTATATCTATGTGTGTGTGTGCGCATATATATATATATATATATATATATATATATATATATATATATATATTTCTCCGCCGAAATCACTTTTAAACCCATTTCCACCTTTTTTTCCCTTCTCTTCCTCTTACTTTTTTTTCACGTTTTTTTACGTTTTTCTCCTTTTCGCCTCTTTTCTGGGCGTATTATTCTTCTTTTTCTTCTTTTTTTTCGTCTAATGCATACCCCATCAGTGCAGCAATGCTTATTCAATACCGCCAGCAGATGGAGACACTGGGGGATAATTTTCTAAGGATTTATACTGATTTTTCCTGTCTGAATTTGTCGCACAGAAAGTTGCAGGCCAAATATGTGTGACATTTCTGCGACTTTAGCTTCTAGAGCATTTTTACAACATTATACATAGGTGCTGAATACATAAAAAGCGACTGTTCAGCGACAGACAAGTCGCATCGGCTGAAAGTAGGCCAGAATGTCAGTCCATGTTGGAGCAGGTTTAGATACAGTCTAAAGCATAGATCTCAAAGTCTGTGCACAGAATTTAGCAAGGGCCTCGCACCTTCTGATGCATCAGGTAGGTGCACAATAGCATAGCCTAACCCTCTGTACTTTGGTCTATATTGATGCGGGACATAGACAGCCAGCTGATGACCAATCCATTAGTGCAATGGATGGCTGGAAGCATTTGTCTTTGCCTTTGCAATACCACAGAAGCAATGCATGGTCAATGTACAGCAATGACACACCTGTGTGAACAGCCAGGAGACCCCCCCCCCCCCCATGTTATGTTACATAGTTACATAGTTAGTACGGTCGAAAAAAGACATATGTCCATCAAGTTCAACCAGGGAATTAAGGGGTAGGGGTGTGGCGCGATATTGGGGAAGGGATGAGATTTTATATTTCTTCATAAGCATTAATCTTATTTTGTCAATTAGGAACATTCAGCACCCACCCGCTATCAAGGCAGCTGCCTATCATGTCATGCCCTACCTGCACAGGTGTGCTGGCTACTCAAATGATCCAATTAAGGAGGCCATTTAGTCAGCAGCAGCAGAAGTCCTGTGCCTGGACGCTCCAACAGCGGCCAGACACAAGCAGAAGCAGCAGAAGCAGCAGCAGCACCACCTTTTGTTTTTTGGCTGCAGCAGCAGCAAGGCCCACAGGGCTGGCTAGCTGGCTAGCCAGCAAGCAGGTAGCAATGAAAGTAGGAATCTTTCTTTTTAACCCTGTAAGGGGGTGGTGCACTGTACCCGAAGATACTGCCATATCGGGTCAATGCATAGGGCGACGGAAGCAAGCTTCGAAATCGGCCCCCGTTCTCAAAAATCCATTTAATATATGGTCCCCAGATAGGGGACGTATCAGATATTAAACTGATAAGAACAGATACTACACTTGATCTTAGCCAAAAGGCCGAGAAGCGATAACCGTGAAAGGGGCGGGCCCAACAAGGTCCCCTTCATGGGCACTATCACTGCTTGCTGTCAGGGAGGCTGCCAGACAATTTTCCATGCACACTCTGGGCTGGGGGGCAGTCAACCACCAGTACACACAGCAGAACCTAAACCCATACCATTATTGCTAAGCAGCAAGACAGGGGCCCATTGCACTCCCACGGGGCCTTTTTAAATGCAATCCATAACCCGGATTTGCCAGGAACCCTTCTTACTCCTCCTACTTGCATGTGACACTGGGCTTAGGATCTGCATAGGAAACACACACACAAGCACACACCTACCTTTGTTGCCTGCAGATGCCTCCTTGGCTGTCCCCAAACGGTATCAAACCAACACCCACGGGAAGCTGTAAGCATAGAGGACATGCCTGCACCCCATTGGACTTACCTGTGTGGGTTAAATCCGGGTTATTTGACAACCTATGGCGGTGATGGTTCTGCTCAGGCAGAGCAGTGCTGATGCTCCTCATAAAGCTGTCGCTGCTGTGAAGGTTCTAGGTGACATCACAAATCCCTATGGTTACATACACAACAAAGCTGGGTTGTTGTTGTTTACACTCTGCAAGGCCTGTGGAAGTGAGTGACATCATAGCACTGTAGTTCTGAGGGTTCTAGATGGATGCAACAATCTCCTGTTGCTTCTATGAAGGCCGTAATAGACGACATCACCAAACAGCTCCATAGTCACATACACAGCAAAGGAGAGATGTTGTTTACACCTAGTGATGTCAGTGGTATTGAGTGACATCACAGCACAGTGCTAAGGCTCCTGGGCCTGGACACAGCAGCGGCTGCAATATCTCAACGGAGAATACGTTTATATCTATGTGTGTGTGTGCGCATATATATATATATATATATATATATATATATATATATATATATTTCTCCGCCGAAATCACTTTTAAACCCATTTCCACCTTTTTTTCCCTTCTCTTCCTCTTACTTTTTTTTCACGTTTTTTTACGTTTTTCTCCTTTTCGCCTCTTTTCTGGGCGTATTATTCTTCTTTTTCTTCTTTTTTTTCGTCTAATGCATACCCCATCAGTGCAGCAATGCTTATTCAATACCGCCAGCAGATGGAGACACTGGGGGATAATTTTCTAAGGATTTATACTGATTTTTCCTGTCTGAATTTGTCGCACAGAAAGTTGCAGGCCAAATATGTGTGACATTTCTGCGACTTTAGCTTCTAGAGCATTTTTACAACATTATACATAGGTGCTGAATACATAAAAAGCGACTGTTCAGCGACAGACAAGTCGCATCGGCTGAAAGTAGGCCAGAATGTCAGTCCATGTTGGAGCAGGTTTAGATACAGTCTAAAGCATAGATCTCAAAGTCTGTGCACAGAATTTAGCAAGGGCCTCGCACCTTCTGATGCATCAGGTAGGTGCACAATAGCATAGCCTAACCCTCTGTACTTTGGTCTATATTGATGCGGGACATAGACAGCCAGCTGATGACCAATCCATTAGTGCAATGGATGGCTGGAAGCATTTGTCTTTGCCTTTGCAATACCACAGAAGCAATGCATGGTCAATGTACAGCAATGACACACCTGTGTGAACAGCCAGGAGACCCCCCCCCCCCCATGTTATGTTACATAGTTACATAGTTAGTACGGTCGAAAAAAGACATATGTCCATCAAGTTCAACCAGGGAATTAAGGGGTAGGGGTGTGGCGCGATATTGGGGAAGGGATGAGATTTTATATTTCTTCATAAGCATTAATCTTATTTTGTCAATTAGGAACATTCAGCACCCACCCGCTATCAAGGCAGCTGCCTATCATGTCATGCCCTACCTGCACAGGTGTGCTGGCTACTCAAATGATCCAATTAAGGAGGCCATTTAGTCAGCAGCAGCAGAAGTCCTGTGCCTGGACGCTCCAACAGGGGCCAGACACAAGCAGAAGCAGCAGAAGCAGCAGCAGCACCACCTTTTGTTTTTTGGCTGCAGCAGCAGCAAGGCCCACAGGGCTGGCTAGCTGGCTAGCCAGCAAGCAGGTAGCAATGAAAGTAGGAATCTTTCTTTTTAACCCTGTAAGGGGGTGGTGCACTGTACCCGAAGATACTGCCATATCGGGTCAATGCATAGGGCGACGGAAGCAAGCTTCGAAATCGGCCCCCGTTCTCAAAAATCCATTTAATATATGGTCCCCAGATAGGGGACGTATCAGATATTAAACTGATAAGAACAGATACTACACTTGATCTTAGCCAAAAGGCCGAGAAGCGATAACCGTGAAAGGGGCGGGCCCAACAAGGTCCCCTTCATGGGCACTATCACTGCTTGCTGTCAGGGAGGCTGCCAGACAATTTTCCATGCACACTCTGGGCTGGGGGGCAGTCAACCACCAGTACACACAGCAGAACCTAAACCCATACCATTATTGCTAAGCAGCAAGACAGGGGCCCATTGCACTCCCACGGGGCCTTTTTAAATGCAATCCATAACCCGGATTTGCCAGGAACCCTTCTTACTCCTGCTACTTGCATGTGACACTGGGCTTAGGATCTGCATAGGAAACACACACACAAGCACACACCTACCTTTGTTGCCTGCAGATGCCTCCTTGGCTGTCCCCAAACGGTATCAAACCAACACCCACGGGAAGCTGTAAGCATAGAGGACATGCCTGCACCCCATTGGACTTACCTGTGTGGGTTAAATCCGGGTTATTTGACAACCTATGGCGGTGATGGTTCTGCTCAGGCAGAGCAGTGCTGATGCTCCTCATAAAGCTGTCGCTGCTGTGAAGGTTCTAGGTGACATCACAAATCCCTTTGGTTACATACACAACAAAGCTGGGTTGTTGTTGTTTACACTCTGCAAGGCCTGTGGAAGTGAGTGACATCATAGCACTGTAGTTCTGAGGGTTCAAGATGGATGCAACAATCTCCTGTTGCTTCTATGAAGGCCGTAATAGACGACATCACCAAACAGCTCCATAGTCACATACACAGCAAAGGAGAGATGTTGTTTACACCTAGTGATGTCAGTGGTATTGAGTGACATCACAGCACAGTGCTAAGGCTCCTGGGCCTGGACACAGCAGCGGCTGCAATATCTCAACGGAGAATACGTTTATATCTATGTGTGTGTGTGCGCATATATATATATATATATATATATATATATATATATATATATATATTTCTCCGCCGAAATCACTTTTAAACCCATTTCCACCTTTTTTTCCCTTCTCTTCCTCTTACTTTTTTTTCACGTTTTTTTACGTTTTTCTCCTTTTCGCCTCTTTTCTGGGCGTATTATTCTTCTTTTTCTTCTTTTTTTTCGTCTAATGCATACCCCATCAGTGCAGCAATGCTTATTCAATACCGCCAGCAGATGGAGACACTGGGGGATAATTTTCTAAGGATTTATACTGATTTTTCCTGTCTGAATTTGTCGCACAGAAAGTTGCAGGCCAAATATGTGTGACATTTCTGCGACTTTAGTTTCTAGAGCATTTTTACAACATTATACATAGGTGCTGAATACATAAAAAGCGACTGTTCAGCGACAGACAAGTCGCATCGGCTGAAAGTAGGCCAGAATGTCAGTCCATGTTGGAGCAGGTTTAGATACAGTCTAAAGCATAGATCTCAAAGTCTGTGCACAGAATTTAGCAAGGGCCTCGCACCTTCTGATGCATCAGGTAGGTGCACAATAGCATAGCCTAACCCTCTGTACTTTGGTCTATATTGATGCGGGACATAGACAGCCAGCTGATGACCAATCCATTAGTGCAATGGATGGCTGGAAGCATTTGTCTTTGCCTTTGCAATACCACAGAAGCAATGCATGGTCAATGTACAGCAATGACACACCTGTGTGAACAGCCAGGAGACCCCCCCCCCCATGTTATGTTACATAGTTACATAGTTAGTACGGTCGAAAAAAGACATATGTCCATCAAGTTCAACCAGGGAATTAAGGGGTAGGGGTGTGGCGCGATATTGGGGAAGGGATGAGATTTTATATTTCTTCATAAGCATTAATCTTATTTTGTCAATTAGGAACATTCAGCACCCACCCGCTATCAAGGCAGCTGCCTATCATGTCATGCCCTACCTGCACAGGTGTGCTGGCTACTCAAATGATCCAATTAAGGAGGCCATTTAGTCAGCAGCAGCAGAAGTCCTGTGCCTGGACGCTCCAACAGGGGCCAGACACAAGCAGAAGCAGAAGCAGCAGAAGCAGCACCTTTTGTTTTTTGGCTGCAGCAGCAGCAAGGCCCACAGGGCTGGCTAGCTGGCTAGCCAGCAAGCAGGTAGCAATGAAAGTAGGAATCTTTCTTTTTAACCCTGTAAGGGGGTGGTGCACTGTACCCGAAGATACTGCCATATCGGGTCAATGCATAGGGCGACGGAAGCAAGCTTCGAAATCGGCCCCCGTTCTCAAAAATCCATTTAATATATGGTCCCCAGATAGGGGACGTATCAGATATTAAACTGATAAGAACAGATACTACACTTGATCTTAGCCAAAAGGCCGAGAAGCGATAACCGTGAAAGGGGTGGGCCCAACAAGGTCCCCTTCATGGGCACTATCACTGCTTGCTGTCAGGGAGGCTGCCAGACAATTTTCCATGCACACTCTGGGCTGGGGGGCAGTCAACCACCAGTACACACAGCAGAACCTAAACCCATACCATTATTGCTAAGCAGCAAGACAGGGGCCCATTGCACTCCCACGGGGCCTTTTTAAATGCAATCCATAACCCGGATTTGCCAGGAACCCTTCTTACTCCTCCTACTTGCATGTGACACTGGGCTTAGGATCTGCATAGGAAACACACACACAAGCACACACCTACCTTTGTTGCCTGCAGATGCCTCCTTGGCTGTCCCCAAACGGTATCAAACCAACACCCACGGGAAGCTGTAAGCATAGAGGACATGCCTGCACCCCATTGGACTTACCTGTGTGGGTTAAATCCGGGTTATTTGACAACCTATGGCGGTGATGGTTCTGCTCAGGCAGAGCAGTGCTGATGCTCCTCATAAAGCTGTCGCTGCTGTGAAGGTTCTAGGTGACATCACAAATCCCTATGGTTACATACACAACAAAGCTGGGTTGTTGTTGTTTACACTCTGCAAGGCCTGTGGAAGTGAGTGACATCATAGCACTGTAGTTCTGAGGGTTCAAGATGGATGCAACAATCTCCTGTTGCTTCTATGAAGGCCGTAATAGACGACATCACCAAACAGCTCCATAGTCACATACACAGCAAAGGAGAGATGTTGTTTACACCTAGTGATGTCAGTGGTATTGAGTGACATCACAGCACAGTGCTAAGGCTCCTGGGCCTGGACACAGCAGCGGCTGCAATATCTCAACGGAGAATACGTTTATATCTATGTGTGTGTGTGCGCATATATATATATATATATATATATATATATATATATATATATATTTCTCCGCCGAAATCACTTTTAAACCCATTTCCACCTTTTTTTCCCTTCTCTTCCTCTTACTTTTTTTTTACGTTTTTTTACGTTTTTCTCCTTTTCGCCTCTTTTCTGGGCGTATTATTCTTCTTTTTCTTCTTTTTTTTCGTCTAATGCATACCCCATCAGTGCAGCAATGCTTATTCAATACCGCCAGCAGATGGAGACACTGGGGGATAATTTTCTAAGGATTTATACTGATTTTTCCTGTCTGAATTTGTCGCACAGAAAGTTGCAGGCCAAATATGTGTGACATTTCTGCGACTTTAGCTTCTAGAGCATTTTTACAACATTATACATAGGTGCTGAATACATAAAAAGCGACTGTTCAGCGACAGACAAGTCGCATCGGCTGAAAGTAGGCCAGAATGTCAGTCCATGTTGGAGCAGGTTTAGATACAGTCTAAAGCATAGATCTCAAAGTCTGTGCACAGAATTTAGCAAGGGCCTCGCACCTTCTGATGCATCAGGTAGGTGCACAATAGCATAGCCTAACCCTCTGTACTTTGGTCTATATTGATGCGGGACATAGACAGCCAGCTGATGACCAATCCATTAGTGCAATGGATGGCTGGAAGCATTTGTCTTTGCCTTTGCAATACCACAGAAGCAATGCATGGTCAATGTACAGCAATGACACACCTGTGTGAACAGCCAGGAGACCCCCCCCCCCCCCATGTTATGTTACATAGTTACATAGTTAGTACGGTCGAAAAAAGACATATGTCCATCAAGTTCAACCAGGGAATTAAGGGGTAGGGGTGTGGCGCGATATTGGGGAAGGGATGAGATTTTATATTTCTTCATAAGCATTAATCTTATTTTGTCAATTAGGAACATTCAGCACCCACCCGCTATCAAGGCAGCTGCCTATCATGTCATGCCCTACCTGCACAGGTGTGCTGGCTACTCAAATGATCCAATTAAGGAGGCCATTTAGTCAGCAGCAGCAGAAGTCCTGTGCCTGGACGCTCCAACAGGGGCCAGACACAAGCAGAAGCAGAAGCAGCAGAAGCAGCAGCAGCACCACCTTTTGTTTTTTGGCTGCAGCAGCAGCAAGGCCCACAGGGCTGGCTAGCTGGCTAGCCAGCAAGCAGGTAGCAATGAAAGTAGGAATCTTTCTTTTTAACCCTGTAAGGGGGTGGTGCACTGTACCCGAAGATACTGCCATATCGGGTCAATGCATAGGGCGACGGAAGCAAGCTTCGAAATCGGCCCCCGTTCTCAAAAATCCATTTAATATATGGTCCCCAGATAGGGGACGTATCAGATATTAAACTGATAAGAACAGATACTACACTTGATCTTAGCCAAAAGGCCGAGAAGCGATAACCGTGAAAGGGGCGGGCCCAACAAGGTCCCCTTCATGGGCACTATCACTGCTTGCTGTCAGGGAGGCTGCCAGACAATTTTCCATGCACACTCTGGGCTGGGGGGCAGTCAACCACCAGTACACACAGCAGAACCTAAACCCATACCATTATTGCTAAGCAGCAAGACAGGGGCCCATTGCACTCCCACGGGGCCTTTTTAAATGCAATCCATAACCCGGATTTGCCAGGAACCCTTCTTACTCCTCCTACTTGCATGTGACACTGGGCTTAGGATCTGCATAGGAAACACACACACAAGCACACACCTACCTTTGTTGCCTGCAGATGCCTCCTTGGCTGTCCCCAAACGGTATCAAACCAACACCCACGGGAAGCTGTAAGCATAGAGGACATGCCTGCACCCCATTGGACTTACCTGTGTGGGTTAAATCCGGGTTATTTGACAACCTATGGCGGTGATGGTTCTGCTCAGGCAGAGCAGTGCTGATGCTCCTCATAAAGCTGTCGCTGCTGTGAAGGTTCTAGGTGACATCACAAATCCCTATGGTTACATACACAACAAAGCTGGGTTGTTGTTGTTTACACTCTGCAAGGCCTGTGGAAGTGAGTGACATCATAGCACTGTAGTTCTGAGGGTTCAAGATGGATGCAACAATCTCCTGTTGCTTCTATGAAGGCCGTAATAGACGACATCACCAAACAGCTCCATAGTCACATACACAGCAAAGGAGAGATGTTGTTTACACCTAGTGATGTCAGTGGTATTGAGTGACATCACAGCACAGTGCTAAGGCTCCTGGGCCTGGACACAGCAGCGGCTGCAATATCTCAACGGAGAATACGTTTATATCTATGTGTGTGTGTGCGCATATATATATATATATATATATATATATATATATATATATATATATTTCTCCGCCGAAATCACTTTTAAACCCATTTCCACCTTTTTTTCCCTTCTCTTCCTCTTACTTTTTTTTCACGTTTTTTTACGTTTTTCTCCTTTTCGCCTCTTTTCTGGGCGTATTATTCTTCTTTTTCTTCTTTTTTTTCGTCTAATGCATACCCCATCAGTGCAGCAATGCTTATTCAATACCGCCAGCAGATGGAGACACTGGGGGATAATTTTCTAAGGATTTATACTGATTTTTCCTGTCTGAATTTGTCGCACAGAAAGTTGCAGGCCAAATATGTGTGACATTTCTGCGACTTTAGCTTCTAGAGCATTTTTACAACATTATACATAGGTGCTGAATACATAAAAAGCGACTGTTCAGCGACAGACAAGTCGCATCGGCTGAAAGTAGGCCAGAATGTCAGTCCATGTTGGAGCAGGTTTAGATACAGTCTAAAGCATAGATCTCAAAGTCTGTGCACAGAATTTAGCAAGGGCCTCGCACCTTCTGATGCATCAGGTAGGTGCACAATAGCATAGCCTAACCCTCTGTACTTTGGTCTATATTGATGCGGGACATAGACAGCCAGCTGATGACCAATCCATTAGTGCAATGGATGGCTGGAAGCATTTGTCTTTGCCTTTGCAATACCACAGAAGCAATGCATGGTCAATGTACAGCAATGACACACCTGTGTGAACAGCCAGGAGACCCCCCCCCCATGTTATGTTACATAGTTAGTACGGTCGAAAAAAGACATATGTCCATCAAGTTCAACCAGGGAATTAAGGGGTAGGGGTGTGGCGCGATATTGGGGAAGGGATGAGATTTTATATTTCTTCATAAGCATTAATCTTATTTTGTCAATTAGGAACATTCAGCACCCACCCGCTATCAAGGCAGCTGCCTATCATGTCATGCCCTACCTGCACAGGTGTGCTGGCTACTCAAATGATCCAATTAAGGAGGCCATTTAGTCAGCAGCAGCAGAAGTCCTGTGCCTGGACGCTCCAACAGGGGCCAGACACAAGCAGAAGCAGAAGCAGCAGAAGCAGCAGCAGCACCACCTTTTGTTTTTTGGCTGCAGCAGCAGCAAGGCCCACAGGGCTGGCTAGCTGGCTAGCCAGCAAGCAGGTAGCAATGAAAGTAGGAATCTTTCTTTTTAACCCTGTAAGGGGGTGGTGCACTGTACCCGAAGATACTGCCATATCGGGTCAATGCATAGGGCGACGGAAGCAAGCTTCGAAATCGGCCCCCGTTCTCAAAAATCCATTTAATATATGGTCCCCAGATAGGGGACGTATCAGATATTAAACTGATAAGAACAGATACTACACTTGATCTTAGCCAAAAGGCCGAGAAGCGATAACCGTGAAAGGGGCGGGCCCAACAAGGTCCCCTTCATGGGCACTATCACTGCTTGCTGTCAGGGAGGCTGCCAGACAATTTTCCATGCACACTCTGGGCTGGGGGGCAGTCAACCACCAGTACACACAGCAGAACCTAAACCCATACCATTATTGCTAAGCAGCAAGACAGGGGCCCATTGCACTCCCACGGGGCCTTTTTAAATGCAATCCATAACCCGGATTTGCCAGGAACCCTTCTTACTCCTCCTACTTGCATGTGACACTGGGCTTAGGATCTGCATAGGAAACACACACACAAGCACACACCTACCTTTGTTGCCTGCAGATGCCTCCTTGGCTGTCCCCAAACGGTATCAAACCAACACCCACGGGAAGCTGTAAGCATAGAGGACATGCCTGCACCCCATTGGACTTACCTGTGTGGGTTAAATCCGGGTTATTTGACAACCTATGGCGGTGATGGTTCTGCTCAGGCAGAGCAGTGCTGATGCTCCTCATAAAGCTGTCGCTGCTGTGAAGGTTCTAGGTGACATCACAAATCCCTATGGTTACATACACAACAAAGCTGGGTTGTTGTTGTTTACACTCTGCAAGGCCTGTGGAAGTGAGTGACATCATAGCACTGTAGTTCTGAGGGTTCAAGATGGATGCAACAATCTCCTGTTGCTTCTATGAAGGCCGTAATAGACGACATCACCAAACAGCTCCATAGTCACATACACAGCAAAGGAGAGATGTTGTTTACACCTAGTGATGTCAGTGGTATTGAGTGACATCACAGCACAGTGCTAAGGCTCCTGGGCCTGGACACAGCAGCGGCTGCAATATCTCAACGGAGAATACGTTTATATCTATGTGTGTGTGTGCGCATATATATATATATATATATATATATATATATATATATATATATATTTCTCCGCCGAAATCACTTTTAAACCCATTTCCACCTTTTTTTCCCTTCTCTTCCTCTTACTTTTTTTTCACGTTTTTTTACGTTTTTCTCCTTTTCGCCTCTTTTCTGGGCGTATTATTCTTCTTTTTCTTCTTTTTTTTCGTCTAATGCATACCCCATCAGTGCAGCAATGCTTATTCAATACCGCCAGCAGATGGAGACACTGGGGGATAATTTTCTAAGGATTTATACTGATTTTTCCTGTCTGAATTTGTCGCACAGAAAGTTGCAGGCCAAATATGTGTGACATTTCTGCGACTTTAGCTTCTAGAGCATTTTTACAACATTATACATAGGTGCTGAATACATAAAAAGCGACTGTTCAGCGACAGACAAGTCGCATCGGCTGAAAGTAGGCCAGAATGTCAGTCCATGTTGGAGCAGGTTTAGATACAGTCTAAAGCATAGATCTCAAAGTCTGTGCACAGAATTTAGCAAGGGCCTCGCACCATCTGATGCATCAGGTAGGTGCACAATAGCATAGCCTAACCCTCTGTACTTTGGTCTATATTGATGCGGGACATAGACAGCCAGCTGATGACCAATCCATTAGTGCAATGGATGGCTGGAAGCATTTGTCTTTGCCTTTGCAATACCACAGAAGCAATGCATGGTCAATGTACAGCAATGACACACCTGTGTGAACAGCCAGGAGACCCCCCCCCCCATGTTATGTTACATAGTTACATAGTTAGTACGGTCGAAAAAAGACATATGTCCATCAAGTTCAACCAGGGAATTAAGGGGTAGGGGTGTGGCGCGATATTGGGGAAGGGATGAGATTTTATATTTCTTCATAAGCATTAATCTTATTTTGTCAATTAGGAACATTCAGCACCCACCCGCTATCAAGGCAGCTGCCTATCATGTCATGCCCTACCTGCACAGGTGTGCTGGCTACTCAAATGATCCAATTAAGGAGGCCATTTAGTCAGCAGCAGCAGAAGTCCTGTGCCTGGACGCTCCAACAGGGGCCAGACACAAGCAGAAGCAGAAGCAGCAGAAGCAGCAGCAGCACCACCTTTTGTTTTTTGGCTGCAGCAGCAGCAAGGCCCACAGGGCTGGCTAGCTGGCTAGCCAGCAAGCAGGTAGCAATGAAAGTAGGAATCTTTCTTTTTAACCCTGTAAGGGGGTGGTGCACTGTACCCGAAGATACTGCCATATCGGGTCAATGCATAGGGCGACGGAAGCAAGCTTCGAAATCGGCCCCCGTTCTCAAAAATCCATTTAATATATGGTCCCCAGATAGGGGACGTATCAGATATTAAACTGATAAGAACAGATACTACACTTGATCTTAGCCAAAAGGCCGAGAAGCGATAACCGTGAAAGGGGCGGGCCCAACAAGGTCCCCTTCATGGGCACTATCACTGCTTGCTGTCAGGGAGGCTGCCAGACAATTTTCCATGCACACTCTGGGCTGGGGGGCAGTCAACCACCAGTACACACAGCAGAACCTAAACCCATACCATTATTGCTAAGCAGCAAGACAGGGGCCCATTGCACTCCCACGGGGCCTTTTTAAATGCAATCCATAACCCGGATTTGCCAGGAACCCTTCTTACTCCTCCTACTTGCATGTGACACTGGGCTTAGGATCTGCATAGGAAACACACACACAAGCACACACCTACCTTTGTTGCCTGCAGATGCCTCCTTGGCTGTCCCCAAACGGTATCAAACCAACACCCACGGGAAGCTGTAAGCATAGAGGACATGCCTGCACCCCATTGGACTTACCTGTGTGGGTTAAATCCGGGTTATTTGACAACCTATGGCGGTGATGGTTCTGCTCAGGCAGAGCAGTGCTGATGCTCCTCATAAAGCTGTCGCTGCTGTGAAGGTTCTAGGTGACATCACAAATCCCTATGGTTACATACACAACAAAGCTGGGTTGTTGTTGTTTACACTCTGCAAGGCCTGTGGAAGTGAGTGACATCATAGCACTGTAGTTCTGAGGGTTCAAGATGGATGCAACAATCTCCTGTTGCTTCTATGAAGGCCGTAATAGACGACATCACCAAACAGCTCCATAGTCACATACACAGCAAAGGAGAGATGTTGTTTACACCTAGTGATGTCAGTGGTATTGAGTGACATCACAGCACAGTGCTAAGGCTCCTGGGCCTGGACACAGCAGCGGCTGCAATATCTCAACGGAGAATACGTTTATATCTATGTGTGTGTGTGCGCATATATATATATATATATATATATATATATATATATATATATATATATATATTCTCCGCCGAAATCACTTTTAAACCCATTTCCACCTTTTTTTCCCTTCTCTTCCTCTTACTTTTTTTTCACGTTTTTTTACGTTTTTCTCCTTTTCGCCTCTTTTCTGGGCGTATTATTCTTCTTTTTCTTCTTTTTTTTCGTCTAATGCATACCCCATCAGTGCAGCAATGCTTATTCAATACCGCCAGCAGATGGAGACACTGGGGGATAATTTTCTAAGGATTTATACTGATTTTTCCTGTCTGAATTTGTCGCACAGAAAGTTGCAGGCCAAATATGTGTGACATTTCTGCGACTTTAGCTTCTAGAGCATTTTTACAACATTATACATAGGTGCTGAATACATAAAAAGCGACTGTTCAGCGACAGACAAGTCGCATCGGCTGAAAGTAGGCCAGAATGTCAGTCCATGTTGGAGCAGGTTTAGATACAGTCTAAAGCATAGATCTCAAAGTCTGTGCACAGAATTTAGCAAGGGCCTCGCACCTTCTGATGCATCAGGTAGGTGCACAATAGCATAGCCTAACCCTCTGTACTTTGGTCTATATTGATGCGGGACATAGACAGCCAGCTGATGACCAATCCATTAGTGCAATGGATGGCTGGAAGCATTTGTCTTTGCCTTTGCAATACCACAGAAGCAATGCATGGTCAATGTACAGCAATGACACACCTGTGTGAACAGCCAGGAGACCCCCCCCCCCCATGTTATGTTACATAGTTACATAGTTAGTACGGTCGAAAAAAGACATATGTCCATCAAGTTCAACCAGGGAATTAAGGGGTAGGGGTGTGGCGCGATATTGGGGAAGGGATGAGATTTTATATTTCTTCATAAGCATTAATCTTATTTTGTCAATTAGGAACATTCAGCACCCACCCGCTATCAAGGCAGCTGCCTATCATGTCATGCCCTACCTGCACAGGTGTGCTGGCTACTCAAATGATCCAATTAAGGAGGCCATTTAGTCAGCAGCAGCAGAAGTCCTGTGCCTGGACGCTCCAACAGGGGCCAGACACAAGCAGAAGCAGAAGCAGCAGAAGCAGCAGCAGCACCACCTTTTGTTTTTTGGCTGCAGCAGCAGCAAGGCCCACAGGGCTGGCTAGCTGGCTAGCCAGCAAGCAGGTAGCAATGAAAGTAGGAATCTTTCTTTTTAACCCTGTAAGGGGGTGGTGCACTGTACCCGAAGATACTGCCATATCGGGTCAATGCATAGGGCGACGGAAGCAAGCTTCGAAATCGGCCCCCGTTCTCAAAAATCCATTTAATATATGGTCCCCAGATAGGGGACGTATCAGATATTAAACTGATAAGAACAGATACTACACTTGATCTTAGCCAAAAGGCCGAGAAGCGATAACCGTGAAAGGGGCGGGCCCAACAAGGTCCCCTTCATGGGCACTATCACTGCTTGCTGTCAGGGAGGCTGCCAGACAATTTTCCATGCACACTCTGGGCTGGGGGGCAGTCAACCACCAGTACACACAGCAGAACCTAAACCCATACCATTATTGCTAAGCAGCAAGACAGGGGCCCATTGCACTCCCACGGGGCCTTTTTAAATGCAATCCATAACCCGGATTTGCCAGGAACCCTTCTTACTCCTCCTACTTGCATGTGACACTGGGCTTAGGATCTGCATAGGAAACACACACACAAGCACACACCTACCTTTGTTGCCTGCAGATGCCTCCTTGGCTGTCCCCAAACGGTATCAAACCAACACCCACGGGAAGCTGTAAGCATAGAGGACATGCCTGCACCCCATTGGACTTACCTGTGTGGGTTAAATCCGGGTTATTTGACAACCTATGGCGGTGATGGTTCTGCTCAGGCAGAGCAGTGCTGATGCTCCTCATAAAGCTGTCGCTGCTGTGAAGGTTCTAGGTGACATCACAAATCCCTATGGTTACATACACAACAAAGCTGGGTTGTTGTTGTTTACACTCTGCAAGGCCTGTGGAAGTGAGTGACATCATAGCACTGTAGTTCTGAGGGTTCAAGATGGATACAACAATCTCCTGTTGCTTCTATGAAGGCCGTAATAGACGACATCACCAAACAGCTCCATAGTCACATACACAGCAAAGGAGAGATGTTGTTTACACCTAGTGATGTCAGTGGTATTGAGTGACATCACAGCACAGTGCTAAGGCTCCTGGGCCTGGACACAGCAGCGGCTGCAATATCTCAACGGAGAATACGTTTATATCTATGTGTGTGTGTGCGCATATATATATATACATATATATATATATATATATATATATATATATATATATTTCTCCGCCGAAATCACTTTTAAACCCATTTCCACCTTTTTTTCCCTTCTCTTCCTCTTACTTTTTTTTCACGTTTTTTTACGTTTTTCTCCTTTTCGCCTCTTTTCTGGGCGTATTATTCTTCTTTTTCTTCTTTTTTTTCGTCTAATGCATACCCCATCAGTGCAGCAATGCTTATTCAATACCGCCAGCAGATGGAGACACTGGGGGATAATTTTCTAAGGATTTATACTGATTTTTCCTGTCTGAATTTGTCGCACAGAAAGTTGCAGGCCAAATATGTGTGACATTTCTGCGACTTTAGCTTCTAGAGCATTTTTACAACATTATACATAGGTGCTGAATACATAAAAAGCGACTGTTCAGCGACAGACAAGTCGCATCGGCTGAAAGTAGGCCAGAATGTCAGTCCATGTTGGAGCAGGTTTAGATACAGTCTAAAGCATAGATCTCAAAGTCTGTGCACAGAATTTAGCAAGGGCCTCGCACCTTCTGATGCATCAGGTAGGTGCACAATAGCATAGCCTAACCCTCTGTACTTTGGTCTATATTGATGCGGGACATAGACAGCCAGCTGATGACCAATCCATTAGTGCAATGGATGGCTGGAAGCATTTGTCTTTGCCTTTGCAATACCACAGAAGCAATGCATGGTCAATGTACAGCAATGACACACCTGTGTGAACAGCCAGGAGACCCCCCCCCCATGTTATGTTACATAGTTAGTACGGTCGAAAAAAGACATATGTCCATCAAGTTCAACCAGGGAATTAAGGGGTAGGGGTGTGGCGCGATATTGGGGAAGGGATGAGATTTTATATTTCTTCATAAGCATTAATCTTATTTTGTCAATTAGGAACATTCAGCACCCACCCGCTATCAAGGCAGCTGCCTATCATGTCATGCCCTACCTGCACAGGTGTGCTGGCTACTCAAATGATCCAATTAAGGAGGCCATTTAGTCAGCAGCAGCAGAAGTCCTGTGCCTGGACGCTCCAACAGGGGCCAGACACAAGCAGAAGCAGAAGCAGCAGAAGCAGCAGCAGCACCACCTTTTGTTTTTTGGCTGCAGCAGCAGCAAGGCCCACAGGGCTGGCTAGCTGGCTAGCCAGCAAGCAGGTAGCAATGAAAGTAGGAATCTTTCTTTTTAACCCTGTAAGGGGGTGGTGCACTGTACCCGAAGATACTGCCATATCGGGTCAATGCATAGGGCGACGGAAGCAAGCTTCGAAATCGGCCCCCGTTCTCAAAAATCCATTTAATATATGGTCCCCAGATAGGGGACGTATCAGATATTAAACTGATAAGAACAGATACTACACTTGATCTTAGCCAAAAGGCCGAGAAGCGATAACCGTGAAAGGGGCGGGCCCAACAAGGTCCCCTTCATGGGCACTATCACTGCTTGCTGTCAGGGAGGCTGCCAGACAATTTTCCATGCACACTCTGGGCTGGGGGGCAGTCAACCACCAGTACACACAGCAGAACCTAAACCCATACCATTATTGCTAAGCAGCAAGACAGGGGCCCATTGCACTCCCACGGGGCCTTTTTAAATGCAATCCATAACCCGGATTTGCCAGGAACCCTTCTTACTCCTCCTACTTGCATGTGACACTGGGCTTAGGATCTGCATAGGAAACACACACACAAGCACACACCTACCTTTGTTGCCTGCAGATGCCTCCTTGGCTGTCCCCAAACGGTATCAAACCAACACCCACGGGAAGCTGTAAGCATAGAGGACATGCCTGCACCCCATTGGACTTACCTGTGTGGGTTAAATCCGGGTTATTTGACAACCTATGGCGGTGATGGTTCTGCTCAGGCAGAGCAGTGCTGATGCTCCTCATAAAGCTGTCGCTGCTGTGAAGGTTCTAGGTGACATCACAAATCCCTATGGTTACATACACAACAAAGCTGGGTTGTTGTTGTTTACACTCTGCAAGGCCTGTGGAAGTGAGTGACATCATAGCACTGTAGTTCTGAGGGTTCAAGATGGATGCAACAATCTCCTGTTGCTTCTATGAAGGCCGTAATAGACGACATCACCAAACAGCTCCATAGTCACATACACAGCAAAGGAGAGATGTTGTTTACACCTAGTGATGTCAGTGGTATTGAGTGACATCACAGCACAGTGCTAAGGCTCCTGGGCCTGGACACAGCAGCGGCTGCAATATCTCAACGGAGAATACGTTTATATCTATGTGTGTGTGTGCGCATATATATATATATATATATATATATATATATATATATATATATATTTCTCCGCCGAAATCACTTTTAAACCCATTTCCACCTTTTTTTCCCTTCTCTTCCTCTTACTTTTTTTTCACGTTTTTTTACGTTTTTCTCCTTTTCGCCTCTTTTCTGGGCGTATTATTCTTCTTTTTCTTCTTTTTTTTCGTCTAATGCATACCCCATCAGTGCAGCAATGCTTATTCAATACCGCCAGCAGATGGAGACACTGGGGGATAATTTTCTAAGGATTTATACTGATTTTTCCTGTCTGAATTTGTCGCACAGAAAGTTGCAGGCCAAATATGTGTGACATTTCTGCGACTTTAGCTTCTAGAGCATTTTTACAACATTATACATAGGTGCTGAATACATAAAAAGCGACTGTTCAGCGACAGACAAGTCGCATCGGCTGAAAGTAGGCCAGAATGTCAGTCCATGTTGGAGCAGGTTTAGATACAGTCTAAAGCATAGATCTCAAAGTCTGTGCACAGAATTTAGCAAGGGCCTCGCACCTTCTGATGCATCAGGTAGGTGCACAATAGCATAGCCTAACCCTCTGTACTTTGGTCTATATTGATGCGGGACATAGACAGCCAGCTGATGACCAATCCATTAGTGCAATGGATGGCTGGAAGCATTTGTCTTTGCCTTTGCAATACCACAGAAGCAATGCATGGTCAATGTACAGCAATGACACACCTGTGTGAACAGCCAGGAGACCCCCCCCCCCATGTTATGTTACATAGTTACATAGTTAGTACGGTCGAAAAAAGACATATGTCCATCAAGTTCAACCAGGGAATTAAGGGGTAGGGGTGTGGCGCGATATTGGGGAAGGGATGAGATTTTATATTTCTTCATAAGCATTAATCTTATTTTGTCAATTAGGAACATTCAGCACCCACCCGCTATCAAGGCAGCTGCCTATCATGTCATGCCCTACCTGCACAGGTGTGCTGGCTACTCAAATGATCCAATTAAGGAGGCCATTTAGTCAGCAGCAGCAGAAGTCCTGTGCCTGGACGCTCCAACAGGGGCCAGACACAAGCAGAAGCAGAAGCAGCAGAAGCAGCAGCAGCACCACCTTTTGTTTTTTGGCTGCAGCAGCAGCAAGGCCCACAGGGCTGGCTAGCTGGCTAGCCAGCAAGCAGGTAGCAATGAAAGTAGGAATCTTTCTTTTTAACCCTGTAAGGGGGTGGTGCACTGTACCCGAAGATACTGCCATATCGGGTCAATGCATAGGGCGACGGAAGCAAGCTTCGAAATCGGCCCCCGTTCTCAAAAATCCATTTAATATATGGTCCCCAGATAGGGGACGTATCAGATATTAAACTGATAAGAACAGATACTACACTTGATCTTAGCCAAAAGGCCGAGAAGCGATAACCGTGAAAGGGGCGGGCCCAACAAGGTCCCCTTCATGGGCACTATCACTGCTTGCTGTCAGGGAGGCTGCCAGACAATTTTCCATGCACACTCTGGGCTGGGGGGCAGTCAACCACCAGTACACACAGCAGAACCTAAACCCATACCATTATTGCTAAGCAGCAAGACAGGGGCCCATTGCACTCCCACGGGGCCTTTTTAAATGCAATCCATAACCCGGATTTGCCAGGAACCCTTCTTACTCCTCCTACTTGCATGTGACACTGGGCTTAGGATCTGCATAGGAAACACACACACAAGCACACACCTACCTTTGTTGCCTGCAGATGCCTCCTTGGCTGTCCCCAAACGGTATCAAACCAACACCCACGGGAAGCTGTAAGCATAGAGGACATGCCTGCACCCCATTGGACTTACCTGTGTGGGTTAAATCCGGGTTATTTGACAACCTATGGCGGTGATGGTTCTGCTCAGGCAGAGCAGTGCTGATGCTCCTCATAAAGCTGTCGCTGCTGTGAAGGTTCTAGGTGACATCACAAATCCCTATGGTTACATACACAACAAAGCTGGGTTGTTTTGTTTACACTCTGCAAGGCCTGTGGAAGTGAGTGACATCATAGCACTGTAGTTCTGAGGGTTCAAGATGGATGCAACAATCTCCTGTTGCTTCTATGAAGGCCGTAATAGATGACATCACCAAACAGCTCCATAGTCACATACACAGCAAAGGAGAGATGTTGTTTACACCTAGTGATGTCAGTGGTATTGAGTGACATCACAGCACAGTGCTAAGGCTCCTGGGCCTGGACACAGCAGCGGCTGCAATATCTCAACGGAGAATACGTTTATATCTATGTGTGTGTGTGCGCATATATATATATATATATATATATATATATATATATATATATATATATTTCTCCGCCGAAATCACTTTTAAACCCATTTCCACCTTTTTTTCCCTTCTCTTCCTCTTACTTTTTTTTCACGTTTTTTTACGTTTTTCTCCTTTTCGCCTCTTTTCTGGGCGTATTATTCTTCTTTTTCTTCTTTTTTTTCGTCTAATGCATACCCCATCAGTGCAGCAATGCTTATTCAATACCGCCAGCAGATGGAGACACTGGGGGATAATTTTCTAAGGATTTATACTGATTTTTCCTGTCTGAATTTGTCGCACAGAAAGTTGCAGGCCAAATATGTGTGACATTTCTGCGACTTTAGCTTCTAGAGCATTTTTACAACATTATTGTCACGATGCCGGCTGGCAGGTAGTGGATCCTCTGTGCCAGAGAGGGATTGGCGTGGACCGTGCTAGTGGACCGGTTCTAAGCCACTACTGGTTTTCACCAGAGCCCGCCGCAAAGCGGGATGGTCTTGCTGCGGCGGTAGTGACCAGGTCGTATCCACTAGCAACGGCTCACCTCTCTGGCTGCTGAAGATAGGCGCGGTACAAGGGAGTAGGCAAAAGCAAGGTCGGACGTAGCAGAAGGTCGGGGCAGGCAGCAAGGATCGTAGTCAGGGGCAACGGCAGAAGGTCTGGAAACACAGGCAAGGAACACACAAGGAACGCTTTCACTGGCACTAAGGCAACAAGATCCGGCAAGGGAGTGCAAGGGAAGTGAGGTGATATAGGGAAGTGCACAGGTGAACACACTAATTGGGACCACTGCGCCAATCAGCGGCGCAGTGGCCCTTTAAATCGCAGAGACCCGGCGCGCGCGCGCCCTAGGGAGCGGGGCCGCGCGCGCCGGGACAGAACAGACGGAGAGCGAGTCAGGTAGGGGAGCCGGGGTGCGCATCGCGAGCGGGCGCTACCCGCATCGCGAATCGCATCCCGGCTGGCAGCGGAATCGCAGCGCCCCGGGTCAGAGGACGTGACCGGAGCGCTGCCGCGGGGAGAGTGAAGCGAGCGCTCCGGGGAGGAGCGGGGACCCGGAGCGCTCGGCGTAACAGTACCCCCCCCCTTGGGTCTCCCCCTCTTCTTGGAGCCTGAGAACCTGAGGAGCAGACTTTTGTCTAGGATGTTGTCCTCAGGTTCCCAGGATCTCTCTTCAGGACCACAACCCTCCCAGTCCACTAAAAAAAAAATTTTCCCTCTGACCTTTTTGGCAGCTAAAATTTCTTTGACCGAGAAGATGTCCGAGGAGCCAGAAACAGGAGTGGGAGGAACAGATTTGGGAGAAAAACGGTTGAGGATGAGTGGTTTGAGAAGAGAGACGTGAAAGGCATTAGGGATACAAAGAGAGGGAGGAAGAAGAAGTTTATAAGAGACAGGATTAATTTGACACAAAATTTTGAAAGGACCAAGATAGCGTGGTCCCAACTTGTAGCTAGGGACACGGAAGCGGACATATTTAGCGGAGAGCCATACCTTGTCTCCAGGGGAAAAAACGGGGGGAGCTCTTCTTTTCTTATCCGCGAACTTCTTCATGCGTGATGAAGCCTGTAAGAGAGAATTTTGGGTCTCTCTCCATATGATGGAAAGGTCACGAGAAATTTCATCCACAGCGGGCAGACCAGAGGGCAAGGGAGTAGGGAGGGGGGGAAGAGGGTGACGGCCGTACACCACGAAAAATGGGGATTTGGAGGAAGACTCAGAGACCCTGAAGTTATACGAGAATTCGGCCCATGGGAGGAGATCTGCCCAGTCATCCTGGCGGGAGGAAACAAAATGTCGCAAATAATCACCCAAGATCTGGTTAATCCTTTCTACTTGTCCATTGGACTGGGGATGATATGCAGAAGAAAAATTTAATTTAATCTTGAGTTGTTTACAGAGAGCCCTCCAGAATTTAGACACGAATTGGACGCCTCTATCCGAGACAATCTGCGTAGGCAACCCGTGAAGACGAAAAATGTGTACAAAAAATTGTTTAGCCAACTGAGGCGCAGAAGGAAGACCAGGAAGAGGGATGAAATGTGCCATTTTGGAGAATCGATCAACGACCACCCAAATAACAGTGTTGCCACGGGAAGGGGGTAAATCAGTAATAAAATCCATACCAATCAGAGACCAAGGCTGTTCGGGGACAGGCAGAGGATGAAGAAAACCAGCGGGCTTCTGGCGAGGAGTCTTATCCCGGGCACAGATAGTGCAGGCTCGCACAAAGTCCACAACATCCGTCTCCAGAGTCGGCCACCAATAGAAGCGGGAGATGAGTTGCACAGATTTCTTGATACCCGCATGACCTGCGAGATGGGAGGAGTGACCCCATTTGAGGATTCCGAGGCGTTGGCGAGGAGAAACAAAGGTCTTTCCTGGAGGAGTCTGCCTGATGGAGGCAGGAGAAGTGGAGATCAGGCAGTCAGGTGGAATGATGTGTTGCGGAGAGAGTTCAACTTCTGAGGCATCCGAGGAACGAGAGAGAGCATCGGCCCTAATGTTCTTATCGGCAGGACGAAAGTGAATCTCAAAATTAAATCGGGCAAAGAACAGAGACCACCGGGCCTGGCGAGGATTCAGCCGTTGGGCAGACTGGAGGTAGGAGAGGTTCTTGTGGTCGGTGTAGATAATAACAGGAGAACTTGATCCCTCCAGCAGATGCCTCCATTCCTCAAGTGCTAATTTGATGGCTAGAAGCTCTCGATCCCCGATGGAGTAGTTCCTCTCCGCTGGAGAGAAGGTCCTAGAGAAAAAACCACAAGTGACAGCATGCCCGGAAGAATTTTTTTGTAGAAGAACAGCTCCAGCTCCCACTGAGGAGGCATCAACCTCCAATAGGAAGGGTTTGGAAGGGTCAGGTCTGGAGAGGACGGGAGCCGAAGAAAAGGCAGACTTGAGTCGTTTAAAGGCGTCTTCTGCTTGAGGAGGCCAGGACTTGGGATCAGCATTTTTTTTGGTTAAAGCCACGATAGGAGCCACAATGGTAGAAAAATGTGGAATAAATTGCCTGTAATAATTGGCGAACCCCAAAAAGCGTTGGATAGCACGGAGTCCGGAGGGGCGTGGCCAATCTAAGACGGCAGAGAGTTTGTCTGGATCCATCTGTAGTCCCTGGCCAGAGACCAAATATCCTAGAAAAGGAAGAGATTGGCATTCAAACAGACATTTCTCAATTTTGGCATAGAGTTGGTTGTCACGAAGTCTCTGAAGAACCATACGGACATGCTGGCGGTGTTCTTCTAAATTGGCAGAAAAAATTAGGATATCGTCCAGATATACAACAACACAGGAGTATAACAAATCACGAAAAATTTCATTGACAAAGTCTTGGAAGACGGCAGGGGCGTTGCACAGTCCAAAGGGCATGACCAGATACTCAAAGTGTCCATCTCTGGTGTTAAATGCCGTTTTCCACTCGTCCCCCTCTCTGATGCGGATGAGGTTATAGGCGCCTCTTAAGTCCAATTTAGTGAAGATGTGGGCACCTTGGAGGCGATCAAAGAGTTCAGAGATGAGGGGTAAGGGGTAGCGGTTCTTAACCGTGATTTTATTAAGACCGCGGTAGTCAATGCAAGGACGTAGGGAGCCATCTTTTTTGGACACAAAGAAAAATCCGGCTCCGGCAGGAGAGGAGGATTTACGGATAAAGCCCTTTTTTAGATTCTCCTGGACGTATTCGGACATGGCAAGAGTCTCTGGGGCAGAGAGAGGATAAATTCTGCCCCGGGGTGGAGTAGTGCCCGGGAGGAGGTCGATAGGGCAATCATAAGGCCTGTGAGGAGGTAGAGTCTCAGCTTGTTTTTTGCAGAAAACATCCGCGAAGTCCATATAGGCCTTAGGGAGACCGGTTACTGGAGGAACCACAGAGTTACGGCAAGGGTTACTGGGAACCGGTTTTAGACAGTTCTTGGAACAAGAGGACCCCCAACTCTTGATCTCCCCAGTGGACCAATCCAGGGTAGGGGAATGAAGTTGAAGCCAGGGAAGTCCAAGGAGAATTTCCGAGGTGCAATTGGGGAGGACCAAAAGTTCAATCCTCTCATGATGAGATCCGATGCTCATAAGAAGGGGCTCCGTGCGGAAACGTATGGTACAGTCCAATCTTTCATTATTTACACAATTGATGTAGAGGGGTCTGGCGAGACTGGTCACCGGGATGTTGAACCTGTTGACGAGAGAGGCCAAAATAAAATTTCCTGCAGATCCTGAGTCCAAGAAGGCCACTGTAGAGAAGGAGAAGGCAGAGGCAGACATCCGCACAGGCACAGTAAGACGTGGAGAAGCAGAGTAGACATCAAGGACTGTCTCACCATTGTGCGGAGTCAGCGTACGTCTTTCCAGGCGAGGAGGACGGATAGGACAATCTCTCAGGAAGTGTTCGGTACTAGCACAGTACAGGCAGAGGTTCTCCATACGGCGTCGTGTCCTCTCTTGAGGTGTCAGGCGAGACCGGTCGACCTGCATAGCCTCCACGGCGGGAGGCACAGGAACAGATTGCAGGGGACCAGAGGAGAGAGGAGCCGAGGAGAAGAAACGCCTCGTGCGAACAGAGTCCATATCTTGGCGGAGTTCCTGACGCCTTTCGGAAAAACGCATGTCAATGCGAGTGGCTAGGTGAATAAGTTCATGTAGATTAGCAGGAATTTCTCGTGCGGCCAGAACATCTTTAATGTTGCTGGATAGGCCTTTTTTGAAGGTCGCGCAGAGGGCCTCATTATTCCAGGACAATTCTGAAGCAAGAGTACGGAATTGTACGGCATACTCGCCAACGGAAGAATTACCCTGGACCAGGTTCAACAGGGCAGTCTCAGCAGAAGAGGCTCGGGCAGGTTCCTCAAAGACACTTCGGATTTCCGAGAAGAAGGAGTGTACAGAGGCAGTGACGGGGTCATTGCGGTCCCAGAGCGGTGTGGCCCATGACAGGGCTTTTCCGGACAGAAGGCTGACTACGAAAGCCACCTTAGACCTTTCAGTGGGAAACAGGTCCGACATCATCTCCAGATGCAGGGAACATTGGGAAAGAAAGCCACGGCAAAACTTAGAGTCCCCATCAAATTTATCCGGCAAGGATAAGCGTATCCCAGGAGCGGCCACTCGCTGCGGAGGGGGTGCAGGAGCTGGCGGAGGAGATGACTGCTGAAGCTGTGGTAGTAACTGTTGTAGCATAACGGTCAGTTGAGACAGCTGTTGGCCTTGTTGCGCTATCTGTTGTGACTGCTGGGCGACCACCGTGGTGAGGTCAGCGACAACTGGCAGAGGAACTTCAGCGGGATCCATGGCCGGATCTACTGTCACGATGCCGGCTGGCAGGTAGTGGATCCTCTGTGCCAGAGAGGGATTGGCGTGGACCGTGCTAGTGGACCGGTTCTAAGCCACTACTGGTTTTCACCAGAGCCCGCCGCAAAGCGGGATGGTCTTGCTGCGGCGGTAGTGACCAGGTCGTATCCACTAGCAACGGCTCACCTCTCTGGCTGCTGAAGATAGGCGCGGTACAAGGGAGTAGGCAAAAGCAAGGTCGGACGTAGCAGAAGGTCGGGGCAGGCAGCAAGGATCGTAGTCAGGGGCAACGGCAGAAGGTCTGGAAACACAGGCAAGGAACACACAAGGAACGCTTTCACTGGCACTAAGGCAACAAGATCCGGCAAGGGAGTGCAAGGGAAGTGAGGTGATATAGGGAAGTGCACAGGTGAACACACTAATTGGGACCACTGCGCCAATCAGCGGCGCAGTGGCCCTTTAAATCGCAGAGACCCGGCGCGCGCGCGCCCTAGGGAGCGGGGCCGCGCGCGCCGGGACAGAACAGACGGAGAGCGAGTCAGGTAGGGGAGCCGGGGTGCGCATCGCGAGCGGGCGCTACCCGCATCGCGAATCGCATCCCGGCTGGCAGCGGAATCGCAGCGCCCCGGGTCAGAGGACGTGACCGGAGCGCTGCCGCGGGGAGAGTGAAGCGAGCGCTCCGGGGAGGAGCGGGGACCCGGAGCGCTCGGCGTAACAATTATACATAGGTGCTGAATACATAAAAAGCGACTGTTCAGCGACAGACAAGTCGCATCGGCTGAAAGTAGGCCAGAATGTCAGTCCATGTTGGAGCAGGTTTAGATACAGTCTAAAGCATAGATCTCAAAGTCTGTGCACAGAATTTAGCAAGGGCCTCGCACCTTCTGATGCATCAGGTAGGTGCACAATAGCATAGCCTAACCCTCTGTACTTTGGTCTATATTGATGCGGGACATAGACAGCCAGCTGATGACCAATCCATTAGTGCAATGGATGGCTGGAAGCATTTGTCTTTGCCTTTGCAATACCACAGAAGCAATGCATGGTCAATGTACAGCAATGACACACCTGTGTGAACAGCCAGGAGACCCCCCCCCATGTTATGTTACATAGTTACATAGTTAGTACGGTCGAAAAAAGACATATGTCCATCAAGTTCAACCAGGGAATTAAGGGGTAGGGGTGTGGCGCGATATTGGGGAAGGGATGAGATTTTATATTTCTTCATAAGCATTAATCTTATTTTGTCAATTAGGAACATTCAGCACCCACCCGCTATCAAGGCAGCTGCCTATCATGTCATGCCCTACCTGCACAGGTGTGCTGGCTACTCAAATGATCCAATTAAGGAGGCCATTTAGTCAGCAGCAGCAGAAGTCCTGTGCCTGGACGCTCCAACAGGGGCCAGACACAAGCAGAAGCAGAAGCAGCAGAAGCAGCAGCAGCACCACCTTTTGTTTTTTGGCTGCAGCAGCAGCAAGGCCCACAGGGCTGGCTAGCTGGCTAGCCAGCAAGCAGGTAGCAATGAAAGTAGGAATCTTTCTTTTTAACCCTGTAAGGGGGTGGTGCACTGTACCCGAAGATACTGCCATATCGGGTCAATGCATAGGGCGACGGAAGCAAGCTTCGAAATCGGCCCCCGTTCTCAAAAATCCATTTAATATATGGTCCCCAGATAGGGGACGTATCAGATATTAAACTGATAAGAACAGATTTTTTTTAACTTGACTACCCTTACGGGGGCAACTTTATTAAAAATTAAATAATGTTAACAAGATGTGCAAATATGTCAATAAATACAGTTACATATAAATAACATATTTACAACATATTAAAACATAAAATGGGCACTTGGTGGCTTTACAAGATAGAATTCCATTCTTTTAAAAACCATTTTCTAGATAAAAGCGGAAATCTCTTCTTGTCTAAAAGATAGTACTGGTACATTTCATAAAAACAGATAGATAAAATGTCCTTCACAGATAAAACCTCATGCTTGAACAATAAAATATTCCTGGCCTTCCACAGAGCTGCCTTCACACAGTTTATGATCTTCCATGCAATAGTCTCTTGAGTCCGTGTTGGGCATTCCAGGCAACCATAAAAAACCACTGCAATATGTAAGTCTTTTAGTCCAGTTATCCTTTTTACCAGAGGGAGTATCTTTGTCCATATTTTCTGCGAGTAAAAACAAGTCCATATTAGATGGTGCACGGTCTCCTCTTGTCGGCATCCCTCCCTCGGGCAGGTTGCAGAGTTGGATAATCCTCTTCGGTGCTGGAATGCCCGGCATGGAAGACACTCGTGTGCGCAGCTCCAGGCCAGGTCCTTCTGTGAATTAAAAAGATAATTAATACTCAACATCTTCCAAATCTGTATACACTTCTGTTCGTTAAAATTTTTGATGGGAGTCACGGTACTGGTTTCTTTTATTTCCTTTAGTAGTTTTTTGCTATTGCACAGATCCTGAACACTTTTACCTTTAAAATTATATAAGTTTAAAATTTTTCCTAAAATCATGTATTGAGGGGGTAAATTCAAAGAATAAGGGCAACTTAAAACTGTAGAAAACCAGCCGTTCCTCCGCATGAAATAACCAGTATTAAAACGAACAAAATAAGACCAGTAGCTATCTTTAAAAACAGTAGTAAAACACATGCTAAAAAACTTTATTAAAAGGAAAGCTTTAAAATCTGGAAAATCCTTACCGCCCCTGGAGTTCGGTTTTATCACAATTTGTCTCTTTAATTTTTCGCTATTAGAACTCCAAAAGAAAGTAAAACAAGCTTTTGTTATTTTCTTTAGAACCATTTCGGGGGGTGGGAAAACCAGACTTAAATACAATAAAATAGGTAAAAGCACCATTTTTGTAATTAAAACCTTCCCTTCCATTGTAAGTTCTCGCATGTTCCACATACATATTTTCTTATTTATTTTTTGAGCCACCAAGTCCCAGCTATTAAAACCATTATTAGACTCGTCAAAGGAGACACCTAAAATCTGCACCGACTCAGACACAGGGACGGGCACATCATACAAAGGCATTCCGCCTATGTTTAAAATGTTACTTTTGTTAAAATTGACTTTAAAACCGGAGGCACAATTAAAATATTGAATCTGTTTTAGCGTCTTCTGAAGCGATGGGGTGTCCCTGCAAAACACCGCAACATCGTCCATGTACCCCACTACCTTCGCCTCTAGTCCCCCTCCTCCTGGCAGGGGGACTCCATGGATCTGCTTATCCTTTCGTATTGTACATAAAAGAGGCTCTATTGCGCAAATGAAGAGTAGTGGGGACAAGGGACACCCCTGCTTCACTCCGGAATTTAAAATCACGCCCTGTGTCTTAAAACCATTTACTAAAATTTTACTAGTACAGTTATCATAAAAAGCTCTAAGAGACAATAAAAAGCCATCAGGTATACCCATTTTCTCTAAAACCTTAAAAAGATAAAAATGTGACACCCTGTCGAAAGCTTTTTCAAAATCTATGGATAAAACCGCCAGCTTTCCTTTTCTTAATTTGGTGTCGCTAATTACATCCTTTAAAAGGTTTAGGTTCTCCCATAAACTCCTCCCAGGCACCCCACAGACTTGGTTTGTATGAATTATTTTATGGATTACGTTCTTTAAGCGGTTAGCACACAGTTTCGCCATTATTTTATAGTCGCAGTTCAGAAGGGTGATTGGTCTCCAGTTTTTGAGTTCCGACCGGTCTCCCTTTTTGAATAGCAGGGAGACAACACCCTTCTTCCATGAGCCTGGGAGGATTTTAGACTTAAAGACTTCCGTAAAAAGGGAGAACAAATCTTCTTTTAAAATACCATAAAAAGTAACATAAAATTCAATGGGTATACCATCCGGCCCAGGCACTTTACCTGTTTTAAAACTCTTGACGGTCTCTAAAATCTCCTGCTCTGAAATATTCTGCAATAAAAAAGACTGTGAGACAGGATCTAAAAAATTGGTGATCTCCTTTAACGAGTCATTCATAAAACATTCATCAATGTGTTTTACATTAAAAAGATCCGCATAAAACTCTTGCACCTTTTTTAAAATACCCTGTACATCATTCACTCCTTCAATGCTTTCTATTAACCTTCTATTTTCATGTATTTTCTTAAAAAAATACCTGGAGCAGGTCTCGTTTTCCTCAAGATGCTGTATTCGAGACCTAAAGATAATTTCTTTTCCTTTCTGCTCCAGGCACTTAGTTATTTCTTTTTTAAGATCATGTACCTCCTTCTCCACCTCCATCCCATGTGCTCTGAATTTGTACAGGGTTTGCAGACGAGTATTTAGGATATTATAAAATTCACGTTTTTCTTTAGCTTTCCTAACCCCAACACGGATAAAAAATTCTTTTATTTTTAGTTTCATTTTTTCCCACCAGATACTGGTGGGAGTGTTGGGGTCTTTTACTCGTCTGCATTCCTTGTAAAAGGTGATAAAATCTGATAAAACCTGCGGATCTTCTAAAAGGGACACGTTTAACTTCCAGGCATTCCTACCAGTTCTCCTTTTAAAATCACTTTTAACTTTAAAATACAATAATTTATGGTCAGAAAAAACATTGGTAAAAAGATCACAGTTAAAAGGCAGTACTTGATAAGAACAAAAAATAAAATCTATCCTGGAGCTACAGCTTGCATTGCTCCAGGTAACACCGTCTTCCTCTGGTACGTTAAAATTACATTTTTTAAAAACATCAGTGAGATTAAAATCTAAAATCAAGTTTTTTAACATAAAAGACGTCTTATCATAGTTCCTACTCACTGCGTTCGAAAAACGGCGTTCTCCCCTTAAAATACAATTAAAATCACCTGATAAAACAAGAGGACTAGAATTGTTAATAAAAAGGGGTAAAATCTCCAACATTTTTATTCTTTCATTCTTATCAGGAGAACCATAAAAATTTAAAAACTGCCATTTAATACCATTAATAAAAGCGTTGACCAATAAAATTCTGCCTGGTAAAATTTCGTTAAAACTCTCAATTAAAACGTTCCCTTTAAAAAGTATGGCGACCCCTGCTGATCTGGACTCATTTGATCCAGACCAGACTGATGGACCGTGCACCCAATCATCTTCATATTCTTTATAATTTAATCTGTGCGGGATGCCACATTCCTGCAGGAAAAGGAAGGAAGCAGCAAAAACCGACAAGTAATTAAATAGGGCAACCCTTCTTACTCTGGCGCTCACACTTCTCACGTTCAAGGACAGACCGGACAACTCAGCCATGGGAATGTACAAGAAAACGTCTTACACCTCTGATTCCCCCTCCGAAGCCTCATACCCCCCAAAATCTGACTCAACTGTACGCATAGAGGAAGCAGGAGAGGAGGCACCATCACTCAGCCGACCCCCCTCCTCCATCATGATTGAGGCATAGTTGTTCTCGGGCATCCTGGCAATCAGGGCTCCAGACTCATTGGGTTCTTCCACCTCTTGCCCCTCCATAGGGGTCGGGTGTTCACTTAGTTCCGTCTCTGGTACCTCAGAGACGGTCACCCCTGAAACCTCCTCCTGGCAGGGAGGAGGGGGGGGATCCCCTATGGGGACCTGTGGAGGAACGTCACTTGGGTTCCCTGCATCCGCAGGTACTTCCATCGGCTCCCCCTGGACCGCCTCCGAATAGAGTCTTCTGGAGCCCCTCCGCCTTTTAACCTTCACCTCTCCACCCGGATCATCGCTCTCAGGGGGACCCTGAGCCAGAGGTTGCTGAGGAGCGGATTCGGCCGCCGTCCGCTCCTCTCTTAACCCAGCATGCTCCTGGGGGCCAGTTTTTCCACCACTTGCACGTTTTTTGGCCATCCTCTGCTCTTTAGGGTCCCCTCCTTTTGCCTGAGGGGGGTCTTTCTCCTTCTCCATCTCACCGCTTACCTCTTGTGGGGGGGTAATCACTGGCTCTGCTTGCCTCGGCTGGTGTCCCGGTTGCTGTCCTTGCTGCCTCCAGGGTTGCCACTGCTGCTCCGTCCTATGTCTGTGGGGACAAGAGGAGAAAAGGTGACCGAATTGTTGACAGAAATTGCACCTCCCTCCTCTTGTGCATTTCTCTGTCTCGTGCTGTGTGCTACCACATTTTTTGCATGTACTTTCACAGTTTTCTTTTGTGTGTCCATATCTGTGACACTTCCTGCAGTAGCTTGGCATCCCCGCATAAAAGAGGTCGCCACACATATTATTTATTTTAAAACGAGCTGATGGTAGTTGTATTCCCCCTGGCAATCTGTCATCTTTTTTGCATGTAACCTGAAATCTCCACTTAGATGTCCAGATGCCACAGCTGTTCATGATTTTTCCTCTGCACTCAACCTTAATAAAATAGACTTGTAAAAACAACTCAACATCGTGTAGGTTGGCGAAAGGGGAATACATCTTTACTACCACCAGCTTAATATCGTCTAGAACGTGCTCAATAATCCGGACACCCTGAAGCTTTTTGTCTTTACTCGCAGCAGCTCTGGTAACAAAATCTCTGTGGATGCCATTTTGTGTGAACGTCACATCAAAAATTTTACGCTTCGGGTAGTCCTGGATTGCCAATATCTCGCCCTTCTGTATTCCGAAAACTCCTCCGAGCACGTCCTCTACTACGAATTTCAAATCGTCCGCCCTTTTGGTATCATCCGTGAGAATGACTCTCACGGTGTTTTTGATCCTTGCGTATGCCGGCACAGAACCTGGATCCGGATCATCATCCATGGTTCTAACCTCTCTCCACCCGAAGGTCTTGAGAGGCGATCGCTACTCGTTACCCTGGGACTAGGCCCTCTCCCCAATAGCAACAAGTGGGTGAAGCCCAGGCAATAAACCTGGGCGATCCCACAAGGCCGAGGAGAGGGGTACCCGAGTACCTTCTGACCAGATCTCCTGTATTACTACACTTGATCTTAGCCAAAAGGCCGAGAAGCGATAACCGTGAAAGGGGCGGGCCCAACAAGGTCCCCTTCATGGGCACTATCACTACTTGCTGTCAGGGAGGCTGCCAGACAATTTTCCATGCACACTCTGGGCTGGGGGGCAGTCAACCACCAGTACACACAGCAGAACCTAAACCCATACCATTATTGCTAAGCAGCAAGACAGGGGCCCATTGCACTCCCACGGGGCCTTTTTAAATGCAATCCATAACCCGGATTTGCCAGGAACCCTTCTTACTCCTCCTACTTGCATGTGACACTGGGCTTAGGATCTGCATAGGAAACACACACACAAGCACACACCTACCTTTGTTGCCTGCAGATGCCTCCTTGGCTGTCCCCAAACGGTATCAAACCAACACCCACGGGAAGCTGTAAGCATAGAGGACATGCCTGCACCCCATTGGACTTACCTGTGTGGGTTAAATCCGGGTTATTTGACAACCTATGGCGGTGATGGTTCTGCTCAGGCAGAGCAGTGCTGATGCTCCTCATAAAGCTGTCGCTGCTGTGAAGGTTCTAGGTGACATCACAAATCCCTATGGTTACATACACAACAAAGCTGGGTTGTTGTTGTTGTTTACACTCTGCAAGGCCTGTGGAAGTGAGTGACATCATAGCACTGTAGTTCTGAGGGTTCAAGATGGATGCAACAATCTCCTGTTGCTTCTATGAAGGCCGTAATAGACGACATCACCAAACAGCTCCATAGTCACATACACAGCAAAGGAGAGATGTTGTTTACACCTAGTGATGTCAGTGGTATTGAGTGACATCACAGCACAGTGCTAAGGCTCCTGGGCCTGGACACAGCAGCGGCTGCAATATCTCAACGGAGAATACGTTTATATCTATGTGTGTGTGTGCGCATATATATATATATATATATATATATATATATATATATATTTCTCCGCCGAAATCACTTTTAAACCCATTTCCACCTTTTTTTCCCTTCTCTTCCTCTTACTTTTTTTTCACGTTTTTTTACGTTTTTCTCCTTTTCGCCTCTTTTCTGGGCGTATTATTCTTCTTTTTCTTCTTTTTTTTCGTCTAATGCATACCCCATCAGTGCAGCAATGCTTATTCAATACCGCCAGCAGATGGAGACACTGGGGGATAATTTTCTAAGGATTTATACTGATTTTTCCTGTCTGAATTTGTCGCACAGAAAGTTGCAGGCCAAATATGTGTGACATTTCTGCGACTTTAGCTTCTAGAGCATTTTTACAACATTATACATAGGTGCTGAATACATAAAAAGCGACTGTTCAGCGACAGACAAGTCGCATCGGCTGAAAGTAGGCCAGAATGTCAGTCCATGTTGGAGCAGGTTTAGATACAGTCTAAAGCATAGATCTCAAAGTCTGTGCACAGAATTTAGCAAGGGCCTCGCACCTTCTGATGCATCAGGTAGGTGCACAATAGCATAGCCTAACCCTCTGTACTTTGGTCTATATTGATGCGGGACATAGACAGCCAGCTGATGACCAATCCATTAGTGCAATGGATGGCTGGAAGCATTTGTCTTTGCCTTTGCAATACCACAGAAGCAATGCATGGTCAATGTACAGCAATGACACACCTGTGTGAACAGCCAGGAGACCCCCCCCCCCATGTTATGTTACATAGTTACATAGTTAGTACGGTCGAAAAAAGACATATGTCCATCAAGTTCAACCAGGGAATTAAGGGGTAGGGGTGTGGCGCGATATTGGGGAAGGGATGAGATTTTATATTTCTTCATAAGCATTAATCTTATTTTGTCAATTAGGAACATTCAGCACCCACCCGCTATCAAGGCAGCTGCCTATCATGTCATGCCCTACCTGCACAGGTGTGCTGGCTACTCAAATGATCCAATTAAGGAGGCCATTTAGTCAGCAGCAGCAGAAGTCCTGTGCCTGGACGCTCCAACAGGGGCCAGACACAAGCAGAAGCAGAAGCAGCAGAAGCAGCAGCAGCACCACCTTTTGTTTTTTGGCTGCAGCAGCAGCAAGGCCCACAGGGCTGGCTAGCTGGCTAGCCAGCAAGCAGGTAGCAATGAAAGTAGGAATCTTTCTTTTTAACCCTGTAAGGGGGTGGTGCACTGTACCCGAAGATACTGCCATATCGGGTCAATGCATAGGGCGACGGAAGCAAGCTTCGAAATCGGCCCCCGTTCTCAAAAATCCATTTAATATATGGTCCCCAGATAGGGGACGTATCAGATATTAAACTGATAAGAACAGATACTACACTTGATCTTAGCCAAAAGGCCGAGAAGCGATAACCGTGAAAGGGGCGGGCCCAACAAGGTCCCCTTCATGGGCACTATCACTGCTTGCTGTCAGGGAGGCTGCCAGACAATTTTCCATGCACACTCTGGGCTGGGGGGCAGTCAACCACCAGTACACACAGCAGAACCTAAACCCATACCATTATTGCTAAGCAGCAAGACAGGGGCCCATTGCACTCCCACGGGGCCTTTTTAAATGCAATCCATAACCCGGATTTGCCAGGAACCCTTCTTACTCCTCCTACTTGCATGTGACACTGGGCTTAGGATCTGCATAGGAAACACACACACAAGCACACACCTACCTTTGTTGCCTGCAGATGCCTCCTTGGCTGTCCCCAAACGGTATCAAACCAACACCCACGGGAAGCTGTAAGCATAGAGGACATGCCTGCACCCCATTGGACTTACCTGTGTGGGTTAAATCCGGGTTATTTGACAACCTATGGCGGTGATGGTTCTGCTCAGGCAGAGCAGTGCTGATGCTCCTCATAAAGCTGTCGCTGCTGTGAAGGTTCTAGGTGACATCACAAATCCCTATGGTTACATACACAACAAAGCTGGGTTGTTGTTGTTTACACTCTGCAAGGCCTGTGGAAGTGAGTGACATCATAGCACTGTAGTTCTGAGGGTTCAAGATGGATGCAACAATCTCCTGTTGCTTCTATGAAGGCCGTAATAGACGACATCACCAAACAGCTCCATAGTCACATACACAGCAAAGGAGAGATGTTGTTTACACCTAGTGATGTCAGTGGTATTGAGTGACATCACAGCACAGTGCTAAGGCTCCTGGGCCTGGACACAGCAGCGGCTGCAATATCTCAACGGAGAATACGTTTATATCTATGTGTGTGTGTGCGCATATATATATATATATATATATATATATATATATATATATATATATATATTTCTCCGCCGAAATCACTTTTAAACCCATTTCCACCTTTTTTTCCCTTCTCTTCCTCTTACTTTTTTTTCACGTTTTTTTACGTTTTTCTCCTTTTCGCCTCTTTTCTGGGCGTATTATTCTTCTTTTTCTTCTTTTTTTTCGTCTAATGCATACCCCATCAGTGCAGCAATGCTTATTCAATACCGCCAGCAGATGGAGACACTGGGGGATAATTTTCTAAGGATTTATACTGATTTTTCCTGTCTGAATTTGTCGCACAGAAAGTTGCAGGCCAAATATGTGTGACATTTCTGCGACTTTAGCTTCTAGAGCATTTTTACAACATTATACATAGGTGCTGAATACATAAAAAGCGACTGTTCAGCGACAGACAAGTCGCATCGGCTGAAAGTAGGCCAGAATGTCAGTCCATGTTGGAGCAGGTTTAGATACAGTCTAAAGCATAGATCTCAAAGTCTGTGCACAGAATTTAGCAAGGGCCTCGCACCTTCTGATGCATCAGGTAGGTGCACAATAGCATAGCCTAACCCTCTGTACTTTGGTCTATATTGATGCGGGACATAGACAGCCAGCTGATGACCAATCCATTAGTGCAATGGATGGCTGGAAGCATTTGTCTTTGCCTTTGCAATACCACAGAAGCAATGCATGGTCAATGTACAGCAATGACACACCTGTGTGAACAGCCAGGAGACCCCCCCCCCCATGTTATGTTACATAGTTACATAGTTAGTACGGTCGAAAAAAGACATATGTCCATCAAGTTCAACCAGGGAATTAAGGGGTAGGGGTGTGGCGCGATATTGGGGAAGGGATGAGATTTTATATTTCTTCATAAGCATTAATCTTATTTTGTCAATTAGGAACATTCAGCACCCACCCGCTATCAAGGCAGCTGCCTATCATGTCATGCCCTACCTGCACAGGTGTGCTGGCTACTCAAATGATCCAATTAAGGAGGCCATTTAGTCAGCAGCAGCAGAAGTCCTGTGCCTGGACGCTCCAACAGGGGCCAGACACAAGCAGAAGCAGAAGCAGCAGAAGCAGCAGCAGCACCACCTTTTGTTTTTTGGCTGCAGCAGCAGCAAGGCCCACAGGGCTGGCTAGCTGGCTAGCCAGCAAGCAGGTAGCAATGAAAGTAGGAATCTTTCTTTTTAACCCTGTAAGGGGGTGGTGCACTGTACCCGAAGATACTGCCATATCGGGTCAATGCATAGGGCGACGGAAGCAAGCTTCGAAATCGGCCCCCGTTCTCAAAAATCCATTTAATATATGGTCCCCAGATAGGGGACGTATCAGATATTAAACTGATAAGAACAGATACTACACTTGATCTTAGCCAAAAGGCCGAGAAGCGATAACCGTGAAAGGGGCGGGCCCAACAAGGTCCCCTTCATGGGCACTATCACTGCTTGCTGTCAGGGAGGCTGCCAGACAATTTTCCATGCACACTCTGGGCTGGGGGGCAGTCAACCACCAGTACACACAGCAGAACCTAAACCCATACCATTATTGCTAAGCAGCAAGACAGGGGCCCATTGCACTCCCACGGGGCCTTTTTAAATGCAATCCATAACCCGGATTTGCCAGGAACCCTTCTTACTCCTCCTACTTGCATGTGACACTGGGCTTAGGATCTGCATAGGAAACACACACACAAGCACACACCTACCTTTGTTGCCTGCAGATGCCTCCTTGGCTGTCCCCAAACGGTATCAAACCAACACCCACGGGAAGCTGTAAGCATAGAGGACATGCCTGCACCCCATTGGACTTACCTGTGTGGGTTAAATCCGGGTTATTTGACAACCTATGGCGGTGATGGTTCTGCTCAGGCAGAGCAGTGCTGATGCTCCTCATAAAGCTGTCGCTGCTGTGAAGGTTCTAGGTGACATCACAAATCCCTATGGTTACATACACAACAAAGCTGGGTTGTTGTTGTTTACACTCTGCAAGGCCTGTGGAAGTGAGTGACATCATAGCACTGTAGTTCTGAGGGTTCAAGATGGATGCAACAATCTCCTGTTGCTTCTATGAAGGCCGTAATAGACGACATCACCAAACAGCTCCATAGTCACATACACAGCAAAGGAGAGATGTTGTTTACACCTAGTGATGTCAGTGGTATTGAGTGACATCACAGCACAGTGCTAAGGCTCCTGGGCCTGGACACAGCAGCGGCTGCAATATCTCAACGGAGAATACGTTTATATCTATGTGTGTGTGTGCGCATATATAATATATATATATATATATATATATATATATATATATTTCTCCGCCGAAATCACTTTTAAACCCATTTCCACCTTTTTTTCCCTTCTCTTCCTCTTACTTTTTTTTCACGTTTTTTTACGTTTTTCTCCTTTTCGCCTCTTTTCTGGGCGTATTATTCTTCTTTTTCTTCTTTTTTTTCGTCTAATGCATACCCCATCAGTGCAGCAATGCTTATTCAATACCGCCAGCAGATGGAGACACTGGGGGATAATTTTCTAAGGATTTATACTGATTTTTCCTGTCTGAATTTGTCGCACAGAAAGTTGCAGGCCAAATATGTGTGACATTTCTGCGACTTTAGCTTCTAGAGCATTTTTACAACATTATACATAGGTGCTGAATACATAAAAAGCGACTGTTCAGCGACAGACAAGTCGCATCGGCTGAAAGTAGGCCAGAATGTCAGTCCATGTTGGAGCAGGTTTAGATACAGTCTAAAGCATAGATCTCAAAGTCTGTGCACAGAATTTAGCAAGGGCCTCGCACCTTCTGATGCATCAGGTAGGTGCACAATAGCATAGCCTAACCCTCTGTACTTTGGTCTATATTGATGCGGGACATAGACAGCCAGCTGATGACCAATCCATTAGTGCAATGGATGGCTGGAAGCATTTGTCTTTGCCTTTGCAATACCACAGAAGCAATGCATGGTCAATGTACAGCAATGACACACCTGTGTGAACAGCCAGGAGACCCCCCCCCCCCATGTTATGTTACATAGTTACATAGTTAGTACGGTCGAAAAAAGACATATGTCCATCAAGTTCAACCAGGGAATTAAGGGGTAGGGGTGTGGCGCGATATTGGGGAAGGGATGAGATTTTATATTTCTTCATAAGCATTAATCTTATTTTGTCAATTAGGAACATTCAGCACCCACCCGCTATCAAGGCAGCTGCCTATCATGTCATGCCCTACCTGCACAGGTGTGCTGGCTACTCAAATGATCCAATTAAGGAGGCCATTTAGTCAGCAGCAGCAGAAGTCCTGTGCCTGGACGCTCCAACAGGGGCCAGACACAAGCAGAAGCAGAAGCAGCAGAAGCAGCAGCAGCACCACCTTTTGTTTTTTGGCTGCAGCAGCAGCAAGGCCCACAGGGCTGGCTAGCTGGCTAGCCAGCAAGCAGGTAGCAATGAAAGTAGGAATCTTTCTTTTTAACCCTGTAAGGGGGTGGTGCACTGTACCCGAAGATACTGCCATATCGGGTCAATGCATAGGGCGACGGAAGCAAGCTTCGAAATCGGCCCCCGTTCTCAAAAATCCATTTAATATATGGTCCCCAGATAGGGGACGTATCAGATATTAAACTGATAAGAACAGATACTACACTTGATCTTAGCCAAAAGGCCGAGAAGCGATAACCGTGAAAGGGGCGGGCCCAACAAGGTCCCCTTCATGGGCACTATCACTGCTTGCTGTCAGGGAGGCTGCCAGACAATTTTCCATGCACACTCTGGGCTGGGGGGCAGTCAACCACCAGTACACACAGCAGAACCTAAACCCATACCATTATTGCTAAGCAGCAAGACAGGGGCCCATTGCACTCCCACGGGGCCTTTTTAAATGCAATCCATAACCCGGATTTGCCAGGAACCCTTCTTACTCCTCCTACTTGCATGTGACACTGGGCTTAGGATCTGCATAGGAAACACACACACAAGCACACACCTACCTTTGTTGCCTGCAGATGCCTCCTTGGCTGTCCCCAAACGGTATCAAACCAACACCCACGGGAAGCTGTAAGCATAGAGGACATGCCTGCACCCCATTGGACTTACCTGTGTGGGTTAAATCCGGGTTATTTGACAACCTATGGCGGTGATGGTTCTGCTCAGGCAGAGCAGTGCTGATGCTCCTCATAAAGCTGTCGCTGCTGTGAAGGTTCTAGGTGACATCACAAATCCCTATGGTTACATACACAACAAAGCTGGGTTGTTGTTGTTTACACTCTGCAAGGCCTGTGGAAGTGAGTGACATCATAGCACTGTAGTTCTGAGGGTTCAAGATGGATGCAACAATCTCCTGTTGCTTCTATGAAGGCCGTAATAGACGACATCACCAAACAGCTCCATAGTCACATACACAGCAAAGGAGAGATGTTGTTTACACCTAGTGATGTCAGTGGTATTGAGTGACATCACAGCACAGTGCTAAGGCTCCTGGGCCTGGACACAGCAGCGGCTGCAATATCTCAACGGAGAATACGTTTATATCTATGTGTGTGTGTGCGCATATATATATATATATATATATATATATATATATATATATATATTCTCCGCCGAAATCACTTTTAAACCCATTTCCACCTTTTTTTCCCTTCTCTTCCTCTTACTTTTTTTTCACGTTTTTTTACGTTTTTCTCCTTTTCGCCTCTTTTCTGGGCGTATTATTCTTCTTTTTCTTCTTTTTTTTCGTCTAATGCATACCCCATCAGTGCAGCAATGCTTATTCAATACCGCCAGCAGATGGAGACACTGGGGGATAATTTTCTAAGGATTTATACTGATTTTTCCTGTCTGAATTTGTCGCACAGAAAGTTGCAGGCCAAATATGTGTGACATTTCTGCGACTTTAGCTTCTAGAGCATTTTTACAACATTATACATAGGTGCTGAATACATAAAAAGCGACTGTTCAGCGACAGACAAGTCGCATCGGCTGAAAGTAGGCCAGAATGTCAGTCCATGTTGGAGCAGGTTTAGATACAGTCTAAAGCATAGATCTCAAAGTCTGTGCACAGAATTTAGCAAGGGCCTCGCACCTTCTGATGCATCAGGTAGGTGCACAATAGCATAGCCTAACCCTCTGTACTTTGGTCTATATTGATGCGGGACATAGACAGCCAGCTGATGACCAATCCATTAGTGCAATGGATGGCTGGAAGCATTTGTCTTTGCCTTTGCAATACCACAGAAGCAATGCATGGTCAATGTACAGCAATGACACACCTGTGTGAACAGCCAGGAGACCCCCCCCCCCCCATGTTATGTTACATAGTTACATAGTTAGTACGGTCGAAAAAAGACATATGTCCATCAAGTTCAACCAGGGAATTAAGGGGTAGGGGTGTGGCGCGATATTGGGGAAGGGATGAGATTTTATATTTCTTCATAAGCATTAATCTTATTTTGTCAATTAGGAACATTCAGCACCCACCCGCTATCAAGGCAGCTGCCTATCATGTCATGCCCTACCTGCACAGGTGTGCTGGCTACTCAAATGATCCAATTAAGGAGGCCATTTAGTCAGCAGCAGCAGAAGTCCTGTGCCTGGACGCTCCAACAGGGGCCAGACACAAGCAGAAGCAGAAGCAGCAGAAGCAGCAGCAGCACCACCTTTTGTTTTTTGGCTGCAGCAGCAGCAAGGCCCACAGGGCTGGCTAGCTGGCTAGCCAGCAAGCAGGTAGCAATGAAAGTAGGAATCTTTCTTTTTAACCCTGTAAGGGGGTGGTGCACTGTACCCGAAGATACTGCCATATCGGGTCAATGCATAGGGCGACGGAAGCAAGCTTCGAAATCGGCCCCCGTTCTCAAAAATCCATTTAATATATGGTCCCCAGATAGGGGACGTATCAGATATTAAACTGATAAGAACAGATACTACACTTGATCTTAGCCAAAAGGCCGAGAAGCGATAACCGTGAAAGGGGCGGGCCCAACAAGGTCCCCTTCATGGGCACTATCACTGCTTGCTGTCAGGGAGGCTGCCAGACAATTTTCCATGCACACTCTGGGCTGGGGGGCAGTCAACCACCAGTACACACAGCAGAACCTAAACCCATACCATTATTGCTAAGCAGCAAGACAGGGGCCCATTGCACTCCCACGGGGCCTTTTTAAATGCAATCCATAACCCGGATTTGCCAGGAACCCTTCTTACTCCTCCTACTTGCATGTGACACTGGGCTTAGGATCTGCATAGGAAACACACACACAAGCACACACCTACCTTTGTTGCCTGCAGATGCCTCCTTGGCTGTCCCCAAACGGTATCAAACCAACACCCACGGGAAGCTGTAAGCATAGAGGACATGCCTGCACCCCATTGGACTTACCTGTGTGGGTTAAATCCGGGTTATTTGACAACCTATGGCGGTGATGGTTCTGCTCAGGCAGAGCAGTGCTGATGCTCCTCATAAAGCTGTCGCTGCTGTGAAGGTTCTAGGTGACATCACAAATCCCTATGGTTACATACACAACAAAGCTGGGTTGTTGTTGTTTACACTCTGCAAGGCCTGTGGAAGTGAGTGACATCATAGCACTGTAGTTCTGAGGGTTCAAGATGGATGCAACAATCTCCTGTTGCTTCTATGAAGGCCGTAATAGACGACATCACCAAACAGCTCCATAGTCACATACACAGCAAAGGAGAGATGTTGTTTACACCTAGTGATGTCAGTGGTATTGAGTGACATCACAGCACAGTGCTAAGGCTCCTGGGCCTGGACACAGCAGCGGCTGCAATATCTCAACGGAGAATACGTTTATATCTATGTGTGTGTGTGCGCATATATATATATATATATATATATATATATATATATATATATTCTCCGCCGAAATCACTTTTAAACCCATTTCCACCTTTTTTTCCCTTCTCTTCCTCTTACTTTTTTTTCACGTTTTTTTACGTTTTTCTCCTTTTCGCCTCTTTTCTGGGCGTATTATTCTTCTTTTTCTTCTTTTTTTTCGTCTAATGCATACCCCATCAGTGCAGCAATGCTTATTCAATACCGCCAGCAGATGGAGACACTGGGGGATAATTTTCTAAGGATTTATACTGATTTTTCCTGTCTGAATTTGTCGCACAGAAAGTTGCAGGCCAAATATGTGTGACATTTCTGCGACTTTAGCTTCTAGAGCATTTTTACAACATTATACATAGGTGCTGAATACATAAAAAGCGACTGTTCAGCGACAGACAAGTCGCATCGGCTGAAAGTAGGCCAGAATGTCAGTCCATGTTGGAGCAGGTTTAGATACAGTCTAAAGCATAGATCTCAAAGTCTGTGCACAGAATTTAGCAAGGGCCTCGCACCTTCTGATGCATCAGGTAGGTGCACAATAGCATAGCCTAACCCTCTGTACTTTGGTCTATATTGATGCGGGACATAGACAGCCAGCTGATGACCAATCCATTAGTGCAATGGATGGCTGGAAGCATTTGTCTTTGCCTTTGCAATACCACAGAAGCAATGCATGGTCAATGTACAGCAATGACACACCTGTGTGAACAGCCAGGAGACCTCCCCCCCCCATGTTATGTTACATAGTTACATAGTTAGTACGGTCGAAAAAAGACATATGTCCATCAAGTTCAACCAGGGAATTAAGGGGTAGGGGTGTGGCGCGATATTGGGGAAGGGATGAGATTTTATATTTCTTCATAAGCATTAATCTTATTTTGTCAATTAGGAACATTCAGCACCCACCCGCTATCAAGGCAGCTGCCTATCATGTCATGCCCTACCTGCACAGGTGTGCTGGCTACTCAAATGATCCAATTAAGGAGGCCATTTAGTCAGCAGCAGCAGAAGTCCTGTGCCTGGACGCTCCAACAGGGGCCAGACACAAGCAGAAGCAGAAGCAGCAGAAGCAGCAGCAGCACCACCTTTTGTTTTTTGGCTGCAGCAGCAGCAAGGCCCACAGGGCTGGCTAGCTGGCTAGCCAGCAAGCAGGTAGCAATGAAAGTAGGAATCTTTCTTTTTAACCCTGTAAGGGGGTGGTGCACTGTACCCGAAGATACTGCCATATCGGGTCAATGCATAGGGCGACGGAAGCAAGCTTCGAAATCGGCCCCCGTTCTCAAAAATCCATTTAATATATGGTCCCCAGATAGGGGACGTATCAGATATTAAACTGATAAGAACAGATACTACACTTGATCTTAGCCAAAAGGCCGAGAAGCGATAACCGTGAAAGGGGCGGGCCCAACAAGGTCCCCTTCATGGGCACTATCACTGCTTGCTGTCAGGGAGGCTGCCAGACAATTTTCCATGCACACTCTGGGCTGGGGGGCAGTCAACCACCAGTACACACAGCAGAACCTAAACCCATACCATTATTGCTAAGCAGCAAGACAGGGGCCCATTGCACTCCCACGGGGCCTTTTTAAATGCAATCCATAACCCGGATTTGCCAGGAACCCTTCTTACTCCTCCTACTTGCATGTGACACTGGGCTTAGGATCTGCATAGGAAACACACACACAAGCACACACCTACCTTTGTTGCCTGCAGATGCCTCCTTGGCTGTCCCCAAACGGTATCAAACCAACACCCACGGGAAGCTGTAAGCATAGAGGACATGCCTGCACCCCATTGGACTTACCTGTGTGGGTTAAATCCGGGTTATTTGACAACCTATGGCGGTGATGGTTCTGCTCAGGCAGAGCAGTGCTGATGCTCCTCATAAAGCTGTCGCTGCTGTGAAGGTTCTAGGTGACATCACAAATCCCTATGGTTACATACACAACAAAGCTGGGTTGTTGTTGTTTACACTCTGCAAGGCCTGTGGAAGTGAGTGACATCATAGCACTGTAGTTCTGAGGGTTCAAGATGGATGCAACAATCTCCTGTTGCTTCTATGAAGGCCGTAATAGACGACATCACCAAACAGCTCCATAGTCACATACACAGCAAAGGAGAGATGTTGTTTACACCTAGTGATGTCAGTGGTATTGAGTGACATCACAGCACAGTGCTAAGGCTCCTGGGCCTGGACACAGCAGCGGCTGCAATATCTCAACGGAGAATACGTTTATATCTATGTGTGTGTGTTCGCATATATATATATATATATATATATATATATATATATATAGATTAGTTAGGAGTAGCCGTATTAGTCCAGTGATGCAAAAAGCAAAATCATCGGTAGTTGCAGTATCTTGTAATACCTTTTTTATTGGACTAACAAGATTTTGTAGAGACAAGCTTTCGGGATTCCTCCCTTTATCAAGTCATAAGCATTTCTGAGCTCACAAGGAGAAAACACAGGTTCTATCTCACAAAATATGCAGGGGTTAAAACAACATTAGTGGAGAATGGACATTAAGTTGGGCCATAAATTGTATAGCAATAGGACGATAGATACAGATAAGGATGAGGAGGGGGGGGGGGGGCTGGAGAGCAGAGGTGAGAATAGTGGTTACGCTGGACAGACAATTTTACTACAGAACCATAGACTGAGGCAGAGATCTTGAGCATATTGCGAGTTATGCGTTGTAGCAACTGGATTTTTGATCCTTAATCCCTTGGGGATAAGTCCTACTTATCTTCAGTCTATGGTTCTGTAGTAAAATTGTCTGTCCAGCGTAACCACTATTCTCACCTCTGCTCTCCAGCCCCCCCCCCCCCTCCTCATCCTTATCTGTATCTATCGTCCTATTGCTATACAATTTATGGCCCAACTTAATGTCCATTCTCCACTAATGTTGTTTTAACCCCTGCATATTTTGTGAGATAGAACCTGTGTTTTCTCCTTGTGAGCTCAGAAATGCTTATGACTTGATAAAGGGAGGAATCCCGAAAGCTTGTCTCTACAAAATCTTGTTAGTCCAATAAAAAAGGTATTACAAGATACTGCAACTACCGATGATTTTGCTTTTTATATATATATATATATATATATATATATATATTTCTCCGCCGAAATCACTTTTAAACCCATTTCCACCTTTTTTTCCCTTCTCTTCCTCTTACTTTTTTTTCACGTTTTTTTACGTTTTTCTCCTTTTCGCCTCTTTTCTGGGCGTATTATTCTTCTTTTTCTTCTTTTTTTTCGTCTAATGCATACCCCATCAGTGCAGCAATGCTTATTCAATACCGCCAGCAGATGGAGACACTGGGGGATAATTTTCTAAGGATTTATACTGATTTTTCCTGTCTGAATTTGTCGCACAGAAAGTTGCAGGCCAAATATGTGTGACATTTCTGCGACTTTAGCTTCTAGAGCATTTTTACAACATTATACATAGGTGCTGAATACATAAAAAGCGACTGTTCAGCGACAGACAAGTCGCATCGGCTGAAAGTAGGCCAGAATGTCAGTCCATGTTGGAGCAGGTTTAGATACAGTCTAAAGCATAGATCTCAAAGTCTGTGCACAGAATTTAGCAAGGGCCTCGCACCTTCTGATGCATCAGGTAGGTGCACAATAGCATAGCCTAACCCTCTGTACTTTGGTCTATATTGATGCGGGACATAGACAGCCAGCTGATGACCAATCCATTAGTGCAATGGATGGCTGGAAGCATTTGTCTTTGCCTTTGCAATACCACAGAAGCAATGCATGGTCAATGTACAGCAATGACACACCTGTGTGAACAGCCAGGAGACCCCCCCCCCCATGTTATGTTACATAGTTACATAGTTAGTACGGTCGAAAAAAGACATATGTCCATCAAGTTCAACCAGGGAATTAAGGGGTAGGGGTGTGGCGCGATATTGGGGAAGGGATGAGATTTTATATTTCTTCATAAGCATTAATCTTATTTTGTCAATTAGGAACATTCAGCACCCACCCGCTATCAAGGCAGCTGCCTATCATGTCATGCCCTACCTGCACAGGTGTGCTGGCTACTCAAATGATCCAATTAAGGAGGCCATTTAGTCAGCAGCAGCAGAAGTCCTGTGCCTGGACGCTCCAACAGGGGCCAGACACAAGCAGAAGCAGAAGCAGCAGAAGCAGCAGCAGCACCACCTTTTGTTTTTTGGCTGCAGCAGCAGCAAGGCCCACAGGGCTGGCTAGCTGGCTAGCCAGCAAGCAGGTAGCAATGAAAGTAGGAATCTTTCTTTTTAACCCTGTAAGGGGGTGGTGCACTGTACCCGAAGATACTGCCATATCGGGTCAATGCATAGGGCGACGGAAGCAAGCTTCGAAATCGGCCCCCGTTCTCAAAAATCCATTTAATATATGGTCCCCAGATAGGGGACGTATCAGATATTAAACTGATAAGAACAGATACTACACTTGATCTTAGCCAAAAGGCCGAGAAGCGATAACCGTGAAAGGGGCGGGCCCAACAAGGTCCCCTTCATGGGCACTATCACTGCTTGCTGTCAGGGAGGCTGCCAGACAATTTTCCATGCACACTCTGGGCTGGGGGGCAGTCAACCACCAGTACACACAGCAGAACCTAAACCCATACCATTATTGCTAAGCAGCAAGACAGGGGCCCATTGCACTCCCACGGGGCCTTTTTAAATGCAATCCATAACCCGGATTTGCCAGGAACCCTTCTTACTCCTCCTACTTGCATGTGACACTGGGCTTAGGATCTGCATAGGAAACACACACACAAGCACACACCTACCTTTGTTGCCTGCAGATGCCTCCTTGGCTGTCCCCAAACGGTATCAAACCAACACCCACGGGAAGCTGTAAGCATAGAGGACATGCCTGCACCCCATTGGACTTACCTGTGTGGGTTAAATCCGGGTTATTTGACAACCTATGGCGGTGATGGTTCTGCTCAGGCAGAGCAGTGCTGATGCTCCTCATAAAGCTGTCGCTGCTGTGAAGGTTCTAGGTGACATCACAAATCCCTATGGTTACATACACAACAAAGCTGGGTTGTTGTTGTTTACACTCTGCAAGGCCTGTGGAAGTGAGTGACATCATAGCACTGTAGTTCTGAGGGTTCAAGATGGATGCAACAATCTCCTGTTGCTTCTATGAAGGCCGTAATAGACGACATCACCAAACAGCTCCATAGTCACATACACAGCAAAGGAGAGATGTTGTTTACACCTAGTGATGTCAGTGGTATTGAGTGACATCACAGCACAGTGCTAAGGCTCCTGGGCCTGGACACAGCAGCGGCTGCAATATCTCAACGGAGAATACGTTTATATCTATGTGTGTGTGTGCGCATATATATATATATATATATATATATATATATATTTCTCCGCCGAAATCACTTTTAAACCCATTTCCACCTTTTTTTCCCTTCTCTTCCTCTTACTTTTTTTTCACGTTTTTTTACGTTTTTCTCCTTTTCGCCTCTTTTCTGGGCGTATTATTCTTCTTTTTCTTCTTTTTTTTCGTCTAATGCATACCCCATCAGTGCAGCAATGCTTATTCAATACCGCCAGCAGATGGAGACACTGGGGGATAATTTTCTAAGGATTTATACTGATTTTTCCTGTCTGAATTTGTCGCACAGAAAGTTGCAGGCCAAATATGTGTGACATTTCTGCGACTTTAGCTTCTAGAGCATTTTTACAACATTATACATAGGTGCTGAATACATAAAAAGCGACTGTTCAGCGACAGACAAGTCGCATCGGCTGAAAGTAGGCCAGAATGTCAGTCCATGTTGGAGCAGGTTTAGATACAGTCTAAAGCATAGATCTCAAAGTCTGTGCACAGAATTTAGCAAGGGCCTCGCACCTTCTGATGCATCAGGTAGGTGCACAATAGCATAGCCTAACCCTCTGTACTTTGGTCTATATTGATGCGGGACATAGACAGCCAGCTGATGACCAATCCATTAGTGCAATGGATGGCTGGAAGCATTTGTCTTTGCCTTTGCAATACCACAGAAGCAATGCATGGTCAATGTACAGCAATGACACACCTGTGTGAACAGCCAGGAGACCCCCCCCCCCCCATGTTATGTTACATAGTTACATAGTTAGTACGGTCGAAAAAAGACATATGTCCATCAAGTTCAACCAGGGAATTAAGGGGTAGGGGTGTGGCGCGATATTGGGGAAGGGATGAGATTTTATATTTCTTCATAAGCATTAATCTTATTTTGTCAATTAGGAACATTCAGCACCCACCCGCTATCAAGGCAGCTGCCTATCATGTCATGCCCTACCTGCACAGGTGTGCTGGCTACTCAAATGATCCAATTAAGGAGGCCATTTAGTCAGCAGCAGCAGAAGTCCTGTGCCTGGACGCTCCAACAGGGGCCAGACACAAGCAGAAGCAGAAGCAGCAGAAGCAGCAGCAGCACCACCTTTTGTTTTTTGGCTGCAGCAGCAGCAAGGCCCACAGGGCTGGCTAGCTGGCTAGCCAGCAAGCAGGTAGCAATGAAAGTAGGAATCTTTCTTTTTAACCCTGTAAGGGGGTGGTGCACTGTACCCGAAGATACTGCCATATCGGGTCAATGCATAGGGCGACGGAAGCAAGCTTCGAAATCGGCCCCCGTTCTCAAAAATCCATTTAATATATGGTCCCCAGATAGGGGACGTATCAGATATTAAACTGATAAGAACAGATACTACACTTGATCTTAGCCAAAAGGCCGAGAAGCGATAACCGTGAAAGGGGCGGGCCCAACAAGGTCCCCTTCATGGGCACTATCACTGCTTGCTGTCAGGGAGGCTGCCAGACAATTTTCCATGCACACTCTGGGCTGGGGGGCAGTCAACCACCAGTACACACAGCAGAACCTAAACCCATACCATTATTGCTAAGCAGCAAGACAGGGGCCCATTGCACTCCCACGGGGCCTTTTTAAATGCAATCCATAACCCGGATTTGCCAGGAACCCTTCTTACTCCTCCTACTTGCATGTGACACTGGGCTTAGGATCTGCATAGGAAACACACACACAAGCACACACCTACCTTTGTTGCCTGCAGATGCCTCCTTGGCTGTCCCCAAACGGTATCAAACCAACACCCACGGGAAGCTGTAAGCATAGAGGACATGCCTGCACCCCATTGGACTTACCTGTGTGGGTTAAATCCGGGTTATTTGACAACCTATGGCGGTGATGGTTCTGCTCAGGCAGAGCAGTGCTGATGCTCCTCATAAAGCTGTCGCTGCTGTGAAGGTTCTAGGTGACATCACAAATCCCTATGGTTACATACACAACAAAGCTGGGTTGTTGTTGTTTACACTCTGCAAGGCCTGTGGAAGTGAGTGACATCATAGCACTGTAGTTCTGAGGGTTCAAGATGGATGCAACAATCTCCTGTTGCTTCTATGAAGGCCGTAATAGACGACATCACCAAACAGCTCCATAGTCACATACACAGCAAAGGAGAGATGTTGTTTACACCTAGTGATGTCAGTGGTATTGAGTGACATCACAGCACAGTGCTAAGGCTCCTGGGCCTGGACACAGCAGCGGCTGCAATATCTCAACGGAGAATACGTTTATATCTATGTGTGTGTGCGCATATATATATATATATATATATATATATATATATATATATATATATATTCTCCGCCGAAATCACTTTTAAACCCATTTCCACCTTTTTTTCCCTTCTCTTCCTCTTACTTTTTTTTCACGTTTTTTTTACGTTTTTCTCCTTTTCGCCTCTTTTCTGGGCGTATTATTCTTCTTTTTCTTCTTTTTTTTCGTCTAATGCATACCCCATCAGTGCAGCAATGCTTATTCAATACCGCCAGCAGATGGAGACACTGGGGGATAATTTTCTAAGGATTTATACTGATTTTTCCTGTCTGAATTTGTCGCACAGAAAGTTGCAGGCCAAATATGTGTGACATTTCTGCGACTTTAGCTTCTAGAGCATTTTTACAACATTATACATAGGTGCTGAATACATAAAAAGCGACTGTTCAGCGACAGACAAGTCGCATCGGCTGAAAGTAGGCCAGAATGTCAGTCCATGTTGGAGCAGGTTTAGATACAGTCTAAAGCATAGATCTCAAAGTCTGTGCACAGAATTTAGCAAGGGCCTCGCACCTTCTGATGCATCAGGTAGGTGCACAATAGCATAGCCTAACCCTCTGTACTTTGGTCTATATTGATGCGGGACATAGACAGCCAGCTGATGACCAATCCATTAGTGCAATGGATGGCTGGAAGCATTTGTCTTTGCCTTTGCAATACCACAGAAGCAATGCATGGTCAATGTACAGCAATGACACACCTGTGTGAACAGCCAGGAGCCCCCCCCCCCCCCCCCCCCCATGTTATGTTACATAGTTACATAGTTAGTACGGTCGAAAAAAGACATATGTCCATCAAGTTCAACCAGGGAATTAAGGGGTAGGGGTGTGGCGCGATATTGGGGAAGGGATGAGATTTTATATTTCTTCATTAGCATTAATCTTATTTTGTCAATTAGGAACATTCAGCACCCACCCGCTATCAAGGCAGCTGCCTATCATGTCATGCCCTACCTGCACAGGTGTGCTGGCTACTCAAATGATCCAATTAAGGAGGCCATTTAGTCAGCAGCAGCAGAAGTCCTGTGCCTGGACGCTCCAACAGGGGCCAGACACAAGCAGAAGCAGAAGCAGCAGAAGCAGCAGCAGCACCACCTTTTGTTTTTTGGCTGCAGCAGCAGCAAGGCCCACAGGGCTGGCTAGCTGGCTAGCCAGCAAGCAGGTAGCAATGAAAGTAGGAATCTTTCTTTTTAACCCTGTAAGGGGGTGGTGCACTGTACCCGAAGATACTGCCATATCGGGTCAATGCATAGGGCGACGGAAGCAAGCTTCGAAATCGGCCCCCGTTCTCAAAAATCCATTTAATATATGGTCCCCAGATAGGGGACGTATCAGATATTAAACTGATAAGAACAGATACTACACTTGATCTTAGCCAAAAGGCCGAGAAGCGATAACCGTGAAAGGGGCGGGCCCAACAAGGTCCCCTTCATGGGCACTATCACTGCTTGCTGTCAGGGAGGCTGCCAGACAATTTTCCATGCACACTCTGGGCTGGGGGGCAGTCAACCACCAGTACACACAGCAGAACCTAAACCCATACCATTATTGCTAAGCAGCAAGACAGGGGCCCATTGCACTCCCACGGGGCCTTTTTAAATGCAATCCATAACCCGGATTTGCCAGGAACCCTTCTTACTCCTCCTACTTGCATGTGACACTGGGCTTAGGATCTGCATAGGAAACACACACACAAGCACACACCTACCTTTGTTGCCTGCAGATGCCTCCTTGGCTGTCCCCAAACGGTATCAAACCAACACCCACGGGAAGCTGTAAGCATAGAGGACATGCCTGCACCCCATTGGACTTACCTGTGTGGGTTAAATCCGGGTTATTTGACAACCTATGGCGGTGATGGTTCTGCTCAGGCAGAGCAGTGCTGATGCTCCTCATAAAGCTGTCGCTGCTGTGAAGGTTCTAGGTGACATCACAAATCCCTATGGTTACATACACAACAAAGCTGGGTTGTTGTTGTTTACACTCTGCAAGGCCTGTGGAAGTGAGTGACATCATAGCACTGTAGTTCTGAGGGTTCAAGATGGATGCAACAATCTCCTGTTGCTTCTATGAAGGCCGTAATAGACGACATCACCAAACAGCTCCATAGTCACATACACAGCAAAGGAGAGATGTTGTTTACACCTAGTGATGTCAGTGGTATTGAGTGACATCACAGCACAGTGCTAAGGCTCCTGGGCCTGGACACAGCAGCGGCTGCAATATCTCAACGGAGAATACGTTTATATCTATGTGTGTGTGTGCGCATATATATATATATATATATATATATATATATATATATATATATATATTTCTCCGCCGAAATCACTTTTAAACCCATTTCCACCTTTTTTTCCCTTCTCTTCCTCTTACTTTTTTTTCACGTTTTTTTACGTTTTTCTCCTTTTCGCCTCTTTTCTGGGCGTATTATTCTTCTTTTTCTTCTTTTTTTTCGTCTAATGCATACCCCATCAGTGCAGCAATGCTTATTCAATACCGCCAGCAGATGGAGACACTGGGGGATAATTTTCTAAGGATTTATACTGATTTTTCCTGTCTGAATTTGTCGCACAGAAAGTTGCAGGCCAAATATGTGTGACATTTCTGCGACTTTAGCTTCTAGAGCATTTTTACAACATTATACATAGGTGCTGAATACATAAAAAGCGACTGTTCAGCGACAGACAAGTCGCATCGGCTGAAAGTAGGCCAGAATGTCAGTCCATGTTGGAGCAGGTTTAGATACAGTCTAAAGCATAGATCTCAAAGTCTGTGCACAGAATTTAGCAAGGGCCTCGCACCTTCTGATGCATCAGGTAGGTGCACAATAGCATAGCCTAACCCTCTGTACTTTGGTCTATATTGATGCGGGACATAGACAGCCAGCTGATGACCAATCCATTAGTGCAATGGATGGCTGGAAGCATTTGTCTTTGCCTTTGCAATACCACAGAAGCAATGCATGGTCAATGTACAGCAATGACACACCTGTGTGAACAGCCAGGAGACCCCCCCCCCCATGTTATGTTACATAGTTACATAGTTAGTACGGTCGAAAAAAGACATATGTCCATCAAGTTCAACCAGGGAATTAAGGGGTAGGGGTGTGGCGCGATATTGGGGAAGGGATGAGATTTTATATTTCTTCATAAGCATTAATCTTATTTTGTCAATTAGGAACATTCAGCACCCACCCGCTATCAAGGCAGCTGCCTATCATGTCATGCCCTACCTGCACAGGTGTGCTGGCTACTCAAATGATCCAATTAAGGAGGCCATTTAGTCAGCAGCAGCAGAAGTCCTGTGCCTGGACGCTCCAACAGGGGCCAGACACAAGCAGAAGCAGAAGCAGCAGAAGCAGCAGCAGCACCACCTTTTGTTTTTTGGCTGCAGCAGCAGCAAGGCCCACAGGGCTGGCTAGCTGGCTAGCCAGCAAGCAGGTAGCAATGAAAGTAGGAATCTTTCTTTTTAACCCTGTAAGGGGGTGGTGCACTGTACCCGAAGATACTGCCATATCGGGTCAATGCATAGGGCGACGGAAGCAAGCTTCGAAATCGGCCCCCGTTCTCAAAAATCCATTTAATATATGGTCCCCAGATAGGGGACGTATCAGATATTAAACTGATAAGAACAGATACTACACTTGATCTTAGCCAAAAGGCCGAGAAGCGATAACCGTGAAAGGGGCGGGCCCAACAAGGTCCCCTTCATGGGCACTATCACTGCTTGCTGTCAGGGAGGCTGCCAGACAATTTTCCATGCACACTCTGGGCTGGGGGGCAGTCAACCACCAGTACACACAGCAGAACCTAAACCCATACCATTATTGCTAAGCAGCAAGACAGGGGCCCATTGCACTCCCACGGGGCCTTTTTAAATGCAATCCATAACCCGGATT